>NW_015113194.1:195702-205981 GCF_001443285.1 Poecilia latipinna
ATTTCAGTGGAAAAAAAAGTTTCAGCTCCTTTTTTTTTTAATAAAGCCCCCCAAAATTTTTAGGGGAAAAAAAAAAAAAAAAAAAAAAAAAAAAAAGGGTCGCTCATTTTCTCTAGTCAATTTATCCATAACTGACGGTTATCTAGTCTAAAATTTCAACAAGGTTTTGCTGTTTGTTTTAATTTACTCTGCAGTATTTTTATTTGCAGTATATCCTCTGATTGACAAAATACACACAATAACATATGAAGGGGCCAAACAAGATGGCAGGAAATGAGGTGGAATGTCAAAAATTAAGCTTAAAGGGATAGTTTGGACTTTTAAAGTCAGGTTTGGTAAAATGTTGCTATCTTATGTGCAGCATCAGCTGTAAAGCTCTAGATTTAGCTGATGAGAATCCAGCTAATGACTAGTCTGAATGGAGCCCATATTAATATAAAACTCTTTCATTTCCAAACAACTTTAACTTCAAAAAACATCACAATGGTTGACGCAAACAACAATTAATGAACATTTAAACTGTCCATACAGTTGTGCTGGATGCTGATTTGCACACAAGGCAATTATTACAGAGGGAATGGTATGCTATCACGTACCGCATCTTCCTCTGTGAACTGAGAAATGAACATCTATAGTGTTTCCAGTCCCAGTAACCCTTCCCTTAAATTGCTATAATAATTTTGGCTTTGGTGTTTCAAAGCCAAAATGCCGACTCAAACCTGCATTTACTGTGTAAAGGTTGCTGGCTTCTTTGTAATAATGGCTCTGCATAAATGATGACATTTAAAAGGTTTATAAAATAGTGTTTGCAAGAATTGCTATGGTGTTTTTGAAGTTTAAAGTTGCTTTAAGATGGAAGAATTCTCCTGTGGACCTGGGCCCTCCCTACCTGGCTGTCAGCTTCCTAGATTTATATTAAATCAAAACTCCAGCAACATATTAGCTGTAAATCCATTTAGCGTTATCACAATAAAAATCTGGGCCATACCTTTAACAGTGCACTTCAAAAGTCTTTTTTGGAAGAATTTTTCAAAGAATTGATCTTTAATGCTGTACAGGAAATATGCCTCCATATTTGAAATTAAAAGATGGAAAACGTACTGGAAGAAGAAAACAAACACCTGATTAAGCACACAGTTAGCATGTCTGGCGCAGATTGTCGGTTTTATAAGGAAGAGTTAAACATTTGTGTAATATTTGCAAATAATGAAACTCAGAACCTTGACAAATTTCCATTTTTATTTGTATAGCTGAGATCAAAATGAACAATTTGGGTTAATGGAAAATCAAACTGTTTTTTTTTTTTATAAACCTTTTTTTTGTAATGAACAGAGACATTTCAAATGGGACTGAACGTTTCAACAGGCCTGACCTACTTACCAGCAGCCAGGTCTGAAACTCTGAAACGGCTCTTCACCTTTTTCTGGCAGCAGTCAGGAACTCTAATAAAAACACAGGCCCTAGGTAAATATATATTTTTTTTATCTATTTTTTTCAATTTCTCCTTATTAGACTGGACTGCATATGGGCATACTTTCTATCAAATGCAGCATAGAGCTCTTATTTCATCTGTGTTTGTTTGCAAGCAGTCATATTTTATTAGAAAACATCTTGGACTGTATTATATTCTTCTCCCACAGACAGACAGTAGTTTTTCTACAGTGAGCTTTGGTTCCTCAGTAAATCTGTCAACGTAATTGTTCATTTACAATGGTTAAATAAGGTAGAGAATGCCGCCGGGCCATCCGCTGCTATTCATTCGCAATACCTATTTAAGAACTGAAAAGGCTGCAATGTAAGCAGCCTGACCAACTGTCAGCATATCACGTAGCGCAGATAAAAATTCTAAAGGATCTTCCTTTTGAATTTTTTCAGTGTAACACGACACCCCAGATGGTTCACAGATGTAGCTACTGAATGTTGCATGAAGAAAGATTTTTTACTTTAGACAACATAAGGAGTTTGATGCACGAATGTCTTATTGAACCTAAAAATGTCAAATAATCTCGAAGTACCTCAAATAAATTTTTACATTAGTAAAAACGAAAATAGCACTGATTAATGTTCAGTGAATTAAATGCTGTAATGTGAAACTTAGTTGCCTTCTCAGCATTAGAGCATGAAAGGTGTCTCAGACGTATGAATGTTAAGGTTCCCAGAACAGGGTGTGACTCTACAGTAGAAAAGACTTTGGAAAAGAAATAGGCCATTTCAGCAAGATCAACAGTGCAGGCTCCTTCCTCAAAGTGGATCAACTTACACTGATTTAAAAAAATATATAAAAAATAAAAAAGCTGAAAGGGGCACAGAGGAAGAAAAAGAAGTTTTTGCCTTCTTCTCCTCCTTCATGCTAGAGGGTTTATTAATGACAACATGTTGGCAATTTTAAGCCAGGTTAAGCTCTGTCAGATGTGTTTTGACGGGAGATTTGGCTGAATCGCCTGAAAAAGTTAAGTACAAAATCGTGACAGGCTCATTATATCTTTTTTATTTGCAAGATTAGTCACTTTCAGGTAATTTCTGCTTTGCAAAAGTATTTATAAATCTTGGACCTTTTCACATCTTGTTCAATTCCAACAACGTTCAGTTTGTTTGTTTTCTTTTTTTTTTTTACATTTTTGCCCTTTCTTTCTGTCATCCCCCCTACAGCACCATCATATTTTATTATGGGATTGATGTCTTCAGGTGGTTATGTAGTGTTAGTTTCCTGCACTTGAAAGACCAAAACATGTTTGTGCTCATCCAAACTTTGGACTTTCTTCCAGATCTTTACTCTATTGCTTATCTAGAAGCAACATGTAAACTGGACATCATATGAGTTTCTTTCAACAACACTGTTTAAATGTAGGATTTTTATCTGTGAAAGGTTCTCTATAAATAAACATTGTTGAGCTCTACTTTTTGTTATCCTGGCCATTGCCTTCCTATGCATTTCCACTCTATTCTAATCTCCCTTTAGTCTGAAATTTCTCCCGTTAAACTTGATTTCTCCAGTTGAAATTAAACTGAGCCAGTCGCCGAACAGAAACAGAAGTTGAGAACGACGATGTCGATTTTCAGCGCTGGTTTGGAATTGTGGTCTGAGTCCACGCCTCCAGCAAGAAATTGAGATGAGACTCCAGACACTCTGTTTGAAGAAAAGCATAGAACAAGGGGCTGGGTTTTAACAGGTCAACTTTGTGTTTGTCTATAAAATACATTTGCATTCGTAGGTGATATAATATAGAAAAGTTCAAGGGGCATGGATACCATTGCAGGGTGTTATAGGATGTAGGATTTTTGCTGGGAAACCTTTAGTAAAGACTATTTTTGTCCTTTTCTTTGCTTTTCTTCATCCCTACGTTTTCACAATTAAGATTTTTCTTTCTGTCACGGAGCTCGTGCTGCTGTTCTTTCACAGACTCTGGCATTAATAGCTATGGCAGACCCAGCGACAGACCTCGGAGCTTCACTGCTTGACATTTCATCAGCGAGCCTCGTCTGCAGTCTGTGCATGTGTTATGGAAATTGGTGCAGAGGGGAAATTGAATGACATCGAATATCTTTTCAGACATTTGAACTTCTGAGGGATGATTTAAGCACTTGTGTTACTTTTAACTTTTTAAAGACGGATCTAATGATATGTTCTCAGTCACTTTCACAGCCATGTATTCCACTAATCTGCCAATGCGTTCCTATCTTATTTTAGCCTTGTGTACAATATTTAGGAAAATCAGCACTTTTGACAAAAAAAAAGACCGTTTCTGACCTGGTGTCATAAGCCTTTCCATACAGAAAGCAAGTTTGATGCATTGAACTCCTCTGGCGCTTGAGTTCAAAATGTCCCTTATCTTTGTTCAATAGTTTAATAAGATTTTAATTAGGCAATTAAAAGTCTTTGGAGTAGCATATAGTCATAATTACTGCTGTATGCTTCACTCTGAGATGAACGGGCCATTAATTATTCTGAACAGGGTCTGGGGATTGGACGTAAAATGGGTCAATCAAGAAGGAGTATTTTTTATTTTTTTTAAGTAGTCATCTGATCACAGATACAGACGTTTTCTTATAACACTAACTAGAAGCAGAATGATGTTGCAGCAGCTGTTTTTGATCTACTGTTCTCCAGCTCCGAACTAATGACTCACAACTGAGATCAGATATTGAAATCAAAATGCATTGCTTGTTACAATTCCAGTTTTTTAAAATGTTTTAATAATCGCTCCGATTCAAGCTTTAGAAAGGTGCTTTTTATTTCTTTTGTTTCCTGACAAACCTGCCTTTCTTAAATGGCATCTTCTCCAATCTTTCCCCTTTCGAAGGGTGAAATTGAGTGCCCTTCTCAGCAGTTCAGCAACTAAATTTAAGAATATTTTGTGCAAATAAATTCACAAAAATGGAAAAACAAAGTCTGAAAATAGTTTCTAGATGATATAATAATCACATTGTCTCCTTGGTGTTTTTCTTTCTTCTTTCAATTTTCTTTTTCAACCTATCACCCATAAAGCCTAATCTTTTGCAGATTTGCATACGATACTGCTTAAAATCCCAATAAATCCACTGAAGTTTGGAATGGAGTGGTTTGAAAAAATATGTGGTGTTTTTTGATGTTTGCGTCATTCACTACAATTGCAGATGTGTGTATGTATATGCATAAGATTTTTATGAAGCAGCACAATGAGTAAGTTAACTCATCATTAGAACTTACTAAGTGTGTTGAAGCAATAGTTGGCCCTCTGAAACTTTGCACAATTTTATCTTAATAGTGATCCCACACAACTCACCTGATAAATCAGACACTCTGTCCATCTGTGCGGTCAGACATGCTCTTCTATTTAAATCTCTCCAGGCAGATGACACTCTCCATATCTCACACCTGGTTTATGTCACACAACTGACTGTTCTTTAGTGATGCGGAGCAGTTTTGGGGGTGGGGTGGGGTGGGGGGTTTGCAGTTTGAATCATAAGCTGAAGGTCACACGTGGAAACACGTAACCTGAGGTGATCCGTGTTCATCTGCATACAGGTGGCTTTTTGACACGCATGGCATGCCAAGAGGTCACGTTTATGATTCGGCACTATTCCAGACAATGTGTTGAGCACTGACCCATGCTGTTCTACTGAAATAGTAAATGTTAATGGACCCACCACCTGTTTCAGCTGTGCTGCTATTTATACCATTCACACTCATAGAAGTGAAGCTGTCATGGAGAAGCTTTTTCAGTATATATATATAGTTCTGGGAAACTCCCAGTTTCGTTATATGTAACAGTTATTTCCTCTTCTCTGAAATTCCTTGTTGTGTAATGCTTTGACAAAGTGGCAAAAACATAACAAACGGTTTTTTGCACTAAAATATATCTTTGTTAGAAGTGTTTATATCAGTTTAACATCACAAGCAGCTATTTCTGTTTCCTCTTCGCTGTACTCTGACAGATTTGCATATTTTAGGTGATTCTCATTGCCATTTCAGCTCCACGTGTTAATGAATCAGTGCTTTTCTCACCCAGTTTCCTGCAGAACATTCCTCTGCCTGATTCAACAGTTTCTCTCTCTAATCAGTCACATTCACTTTAAGGAGGACTCTTGCTTCCACTGTCATATGATAGTCTAGTTAGCAGAAACCAGACCAATGGATTAGTGGGATATTGGGTTCAGACATGGTTTGGATGGCAAAACTCTATACTTTTACAAACTGAAAGCTCTGCAAACTATAGACTTTTCAATTGCATATTTGAAGGATAAACAGGTTCCAGCAGTACAAGTTCCCTCTGAATTTATGGTAGATATTTTTACTGCGGTAAAGCGTAAATTTCAAAGACCATAGTGAACAAACCTATGGGTAGGTTTTATTCATTTATGCATTATTTAAATATGTATATCAGCGGGAAAGAACTCATTAAAGTCAAAAATTTGTTTTGCAAAAACACCTTGGCAAAACCGGCAAGACCACAAAAAATTGTTTCAGGTTGTAAGACATGTTTGTGTGGCATTTAGTAAACAAGACACTGCATGAACAAATGTATGGTGGACTCTAGACAGATAAAAGAATAGACAAATGCAGAGCTGAATGATGCACAAAGATATATTATATCCCATACTCCTTCAGACCAAAAACAAACCATAGCATAGTGCAAATCAACAGTTTACTGACATTTTATAAATCGTAAAATGCATAAAAGTTGAGGAAGTCCTTTATATTCAATGTGAAAGTTTGACAAATGAAAAAAAATGATGTCAAACGGATAAGTCTAATGTGTTGCTGAAGGCTGTACAGAGAGGAATGTACGAGCACTGTAGGAGGAGATGGTAGACAGAGAGCTTGGAGAGCATCATCCAGAGCGGGAGCACACTATCATGTCTGTGTAGAGGGTGAAAGGGATGATTCAGTTTATGCATCATGCAGGCGAGAGCAGTGAAGTGCAGAGTTGCATGTAGATTTCTCTGCTGTCTGAGGCGTCCTTGTTCTCACACCCTCCAACTTTCTCTACATTCTTCGGTCAGATTCCTGCTGGTTTCCTTTGCTGACTGATACACAAACCAAGAATTAATGATATATCCCTGGTTTTCGATATGACTCTGCTGCATAAATAAGCATTTTCTTCTTTCCTTTGCAGTCTTTCCTGCTTTCCAAACACCCTCCGCCACGCTCAGATTCAGACTGCTCCATTTATAACGAGCAGCCGAGTGCTTATTGACTAAAATTCTGGATCTCCATGACAGAAACCAGGAATAGGCTCCCTCACTATGGTCTGCCATTGATTTCCACAGCTCACATGAAACTGAATCTCCATTTGGTTGCGTCTGAGGAGCTTCTTGTGGCAGGTGTAATGGAGCATTTGAGGTTGTAACTGGGATGTCCGTACTAAGGTTTTCCTTTACGCCTCACTGTGTTCAGCAGACTTACATCAATGAATTACCCTTTAACTCTATTACTGGTATAATAGATAGCTGTTGGCTTTATTGGTGAGAAGATTAAATTGTTTTTTTTTTTCTTTTTACAATGTCAGTGTAGATATTAAAGGGGAAAATGAAAATAAATGAATATAATCTCTGTTGATTTTTACAAATGAACTAGATTTAATATATAAGCTTTCTTCTTGGGCACCAAAGCTGAAATTTGATAAACAGTCTCTCATTTATAAAAAGATCTCTTAGTAAGACCTTCAATACAGAGATTTCAAAGTGGTTTTTTTTTTTTTTTGCTTTAAGCTGACTTACTAGCACTAACGGAACAAGGAAGGCCATCTTTTATTAGTATTCAGTTATTTAAATTACTGACCTTACTCAGTGACACAGAGCAAGGTCACATTTTCAGCTGACTTTTAACTCCTGTTAAATGTAACAGTTTTTTTCAATAACTAATGTTGTGAGATGTTTATAAAAAAGAGGCATTTTCTATGTTTGGCATATATTTCTTCCTGCATAAGTCTGGTTGTGTTTCAAACTTGTACCAACAGACTTTTAGTGATACGTGAGCTACACTTGTCTTGGCTGTGTCGTTGTTTAAGCCAACTGGCAACAGTGTTCTACAATTTATCACAAATTGTATATTTTGTGATATATTTCATTGTGAGTCAAAGTAAGTAATGGTTTGCTGACAAAACTTAAAGTTGCTTTCAAAACATTGCACGGTGCCTTTACATTCTTCGTCTTAATTTCTTTCTTTTTTTTTTTTTTTTTTTTTTTTCATTTTTCCCCAAACACAATTGTTTTAATTTACTACATCCAGAGCTGTTCTTAGCTTAACCCAATTAAAATGTCCCATATAAATATTTTTTTTTCTTTTTTTGTTCAGTCAGAATTTATTTTACTTTGTCTTCTCTTGTGACCCTTATACATTTGGGAAAATTTGTGTTTTCAGTTGCTCATAAGCAGCCACTTGTTTATGTTTTTGGGGGTTTAAGATTCCACTGCATTCCTTTTCCCCTAAGTCTCTAGACGATGTTCCTGCACTGTCATGTAAAGTTTGCAAGGGAATGAGTGCAGGAACATATTCTCTTCTGACTGCAGTCACGCCGTAGGGTAAAGGGAGCAAGCGAGCTTTGGATTCAACATTGCAGAGTGACTGTCCCATGTCAATTACACTTGCTGCAATTACTTTCCTAAACATAAGGCGTTGCTGTGGGGAGAATAATTCAGTGATACAGCAAGGTTACCAGCAGAAGAATAGTGTTTACACAAAGCAGTTCATAGAGAGCAATGAATCTGAACCTTTAGCACAAGTACCACAGGTGATAGCTTGCCTTCAAAAGTACTCAGAGGTAATTTTGGTATTAGATTTGGAAGGTGGATATGAATGGATTAAGTGTGATATGAAACTACTAAACAACTGCAGCTTAAAAGATCAGTTGCTCAAGCACATTAATTGTTGCTTTATCAGAAACCTCTCAGTAGAAAATTGCTTTGAAGAAGGTTATAAGAACTTGCGGACGACAGTAAGCCAACGACAATTGCAGGTGGCTGCTTATGCTGTGTTCAGTTTACCTCTGAAGTTGTAACTTGCACCTGGATATGACATCAAATTCAGTTTAACTGAGTTCTAGTTCCAAATGCAATAACCTGTGGGATTTGCTCATTTATCCAGTCAATAACGAGGACTGGAAAAATGTATTTCAGTGCAATTTATCATGGAAAACTTGTGGTACTGTATTTGTCATAAAACACTCAAGACCCTCTGACATATAAATAAAAGAAGACATAATCTTCTGAGAATTTAATAAGTATTTGAAATGCATTGCTCTAATCAACACAACCACAAAGATGCTAAATATTCAAGCAAGATATTCTTATGAATAAGGATATTTTTGCTTCACAGTAAGCAAAGTGGCTTGATAAATGCCTGATCAGCTGTTAAATAATTAATTTTTGTAGAAAATGATAGTATGTGCAAATTAGCTCATACAACATTCTAACACAATGTCATGTTTTTTTCTTTTCTTCAAAGGTATCTGTTGAGACCCTGCAGTTTGGTGTTTGTATAGAAGAGGTTTTCTTCTGTGCTCTTAAGGTCAACTATTATAAAATCAAACAACAAGGAGTTTCCTCTCTTCCCAACAATTTCACCAGATTTCCATCTGAAGCGCCTGGAGCTGCAAGGGAAGAGAGAGGCCACGAAAGGAGATAAACAGAAACAGGCACGCTTCATGAATTCCCCCAAAACCTAAACGAGACAAATAGTACAAGTTGGCTGGTGGACCTGCGGTGGCATGTGGACGATGAGTATGGCTTGGCTGTGTCTCCCAGCCTACACTGTCCTACTTCTCGGTTTCCTTCATCTGGCTGTCACAGAAAATGATGTCACTCCGCGCCTCAGCTTTCCCTACAGTAAGTCCCTTCTTTAAATAACTATGACATTTACTACATCTATAAGGTTTTTTTTTTTTTCACTTCTTACTGACACTAGTGACATTTAGTTGAATAGATTAGACAGGAAATGGGTAGAGAAAGAGGGGAAAGACACCCAGAACAGGATCCAGATTTGGGAATCGAACCCTCGGTTCACATTTGATACTTGTCTCCTACATAAGGAGTACACAGCCAATAGATTTCCTATCACCAGTTTCTCCCACCTTTCAACTTCTCTAGATTTATTATAAATCTCATTTTCTCATCTTTTGGTAGGTTTGTTGTTGTTCTGCATCATCCCTTCAGTGAAACACAGGTTGCCTCTCCCGACTAATCCGAGTACTTCTGAGGACTTCATTTATATATGTCAAGAAAGGGGGCTGAGTACTACTGAGCACCACACCCTCTCGATTTTTAAAACATTATATTTAGCAGCAGTGTATGATACCTTTTAATGGGATAGCACATGCAAATACTGTTGAAATACAGTGAAAATTGTGGTCGTGACATGACAAAATGTGAAAGAGTTCATGAGGCATGGATGCTTTTGCAAGGAATGCATTTTGAATCATAATAGCGCCTTATGCAACATGCAGATGCCCAAGGCTCCAAATGTGGTTGTATCAGATCCTTTTATGTGAACTGCAACATTTGGCCAAATGTCAATCAATCGTCAAATAAAACTATGAATGGAGAAAAAAAAAAAAAAAAAACTTTACCGACCTGTTGATTTTGGTAGCATTTAAATGCAAGTGAGAGTTGGTTCTGCTGAGTTTCTGTTGGTCAGACATATTTACATACAAACCTGTGGTTGTTGTAACTCACTCCACAAATTCACTCAGGCCTTGAGTGTTACTGCTTTTATCAAAAATATATCTTTTCATGCTTGCAAAACTGACTTGAAACTTTGAAACATGTTGAATATTCCTGTCAGCTTTCACTGAAAATATAT
>NW_015113194.1:207317-210830 GCF_001443285.1 Poecilia latipinna
GGATCTAAGATTTTCATTAACGAAGACTTCACGGATGCAGTAAGGAAAAGGAGGGCGGAACTAATGCCGGACTTAAAAGCAGCACGTCAAAGAGGGGACATCGCTTACCTACGTTATGATAAGTTGATCACCCATCCACGTACTAGTACCCCTAAATTATCCAACAATGTATGACAGACAGCCAGACATAGATGATGGTCACTACTGAAAGAGAAACATGCAACAGATCGCGGCCTATGAGGATATAGAGCTACCCGTATTCCAACACAGAAACTATCATCAGCAAGATATTGAAACTGACATTGATCCTGATAACAACTTCTATAATGTCAGCAATGATAGTTGTCACTATTACAGCGATGATCAGTTTAACAATAGGATTAAAACGGAACAAAAGTTGTCAATAATTCATTTTAATAGTAGAAGCCTTTATGCAAATTTTGACAGCATCAAACAATATATTCAACAACTTTCACAGACCTTCAATGTTATTGCCTTATCAGAAACTTGGCTCAATAGTGATAAGGATATAGACTTTGAAATCAATGGTTATGAAATGGTTTGTAAGAACAGAGAAAACAAAAATGGAGGGGGGGTAGCTTTATATGTGGACAAGAAGTTTAATTATAAATTGATCGAAACAATGTCAATTGTCATGGATAACGTATTTGAATGTGTGACTATAGAAATATTTGTGGAAAAAAAGAAAAATGTCTTAGTGAGTTGCATTTACAGAGCCCCTGGATCAAACATTGAAGTACTCAACAACTGGATAGAAGAAAAATTTATAACAATTACTCAAAAACTAATATTTTTTTGTGGGGATTTCAACATTGACCTTCTTAATCCAAATAAACATAGAATGACTGAAGAATTTATTAACACCATGTTGAGTCTAAGTCTGTATCCTAGAATTACTAGACCTAGTCGTATTACATCGCACTGCGCTACTTTAATTGATAATATCTTCACAAATGTGCTGGGAAATAATTTAAGTAGTGGAATATTAATGAATGACATAACGGATCACTTACCAGTGTTCATAGTCTACGATTTTAAGTGCATAACGGATGAACATAAAATAGAGATGCATTACAGACGGGTTACGTCAGAAGAGACACTAAAAGCTCTAGAAGCTGAGTTGTTGGCCTACGATTGGAGATTAATATATAAAATGAATGATGTGAATTCAGCATATGAAGAATTTTTAAAAACATTTAAAACACTGTATAACAAGCACTGCCCAATCAAACAATATAACAGGAAAAGCAATCAAAAAATGAACAGTGGATCACAAAAGGAATACAAAAGGCATGTAAAAAGAAAAACAAACTTTATAGAGAATTTCTAAAACAGAACGTCTGAATCAGAAAACAAATATAAGAAATATAAAAATAAGTTAACTAATATTATAAAAACATGTAAAAAGGACTATTATCATAAATTACTGGATAGGAATAAAAACAACATTAAGGAAACATGGAATATTTTAAATAGAGTTATTAGAAAATCTAACAATAACTATCCAGACTATTTTATAGATAACGAACAGAACATTACTGATTTGAAAAGTGTCGTCAATAAATTCAATAGATTTTTTGTTAATATAGGACCTCAATTAGCAGGAAAAATAACGACTATAAATACTGCAACTCAGCAATATCAAATTGAGAATAATCCCAGCTCCTTATATCTCAACCCTGTACTAGAAGAAGAAATCATAAACATTGTGAATAAATGTAAGACTTCCACTGACTGTGATGATCTGGACATGAAAACTATTAAAATAGTAATTAAAGGAATTTCTAAACCTTTAACTTATATTTGCAATTTATCATTTCAAACGGGATCATTTCCCAACAAAATGAAAATGGCTAAGGTCAAACCAATGTATAAAACTGGCAATAAACACCTCTTCACTAACTACAGGCCTGTCTCTCTTCTCCCACAATTTTCTAAAATCCTGGAAAAACTCTTTAAGAAAAGAGTGGAACAATTCATAGAAAAACATTCGTTACTTAGCAGCAGTCAATATGGATTCAGAGCAAATCGGTCAACATCGCTGGCCGTAACTGACTTAATAGAAGAAATAACCAACGCAACAGATAGTAAGAAACTGGCAGTAGGGATATTTATAGATCTAAAGAAAGCTTTTGATACAATAAATCATGAAATCCTACTTAAAAAATTAGAACGCTATGGAATTAGGGGAGTAGTTTCTGACTGGATGAGGAGTTATTTAAAGAGCCGGAAACAATTTGTGAAATTGGGTGATGTGGAATCTGATTGGCAGGAGACTGTCTGTGGAGTACCACAAGGATCAGTATTGGGACCACTTTTATTTAATCTTTATATAAATATCAGTAAAGTGTCCAATGTATTAAAATTTATCTTATTCGCTGATGACACAAATATTCTAGCCTCTGGCGACAATTTAGAGCATCTTCTCTCAACAGTCACCTCAGAGATTAGTAAGTTAAAGATATGGTTTGACCATAACAAATTATCCCTAAATTTGGACAAGACGAAAATCATGGTTTTTGGGAACTGTTATAAAAATACTGAAATCCAAGTTCAAATAGAGGACATAACTCTAGAAAGGGTTTTTGCTAATAAGTTCCTCGGTTTAATAATAGATGACAAAATCAGTTGGAAACCTCATATTAAACATTTACAGAGTAAACTCAGTAGAAGTATATCCATATTGGCTAGAGCTAGACATATACTGAATGCTGAATCTCTTCATATTCTATATAACTCTCTGATTTTACCATATCTATCATATTGCTGTGAAGTGTGGGGAGTCAATTACAAGACCGCTTTACATCCGGTAACCGTCCTACAGAAACGAGCCATTAGAATCATCCATAATGTTGGTTATTATGAGCATACAAACCTACTCTTCAAAAAATCTAGAATTCTCAAATTTAACGAGCTTGTAGAATTGAAAATGGCTCTATTTATGTTCAAAGTATCTAAAAATTTGTTACCTGAGCACATACAACGTATGTTTTCTGAAAGAGAAGGGGGATATAATTTAAGGGGTTATTCAAACTTAAAGCTCCGCAAGTTGCGAACAACAAGAAAAAGTTTTTGTATTTCAATTAAAGGTGTAAAGTTATGGAACAAATTAGATGACGACTTAAAACTAAGCAATAGCTTAATACAATTTAAAAGAAAATATAAAGAGGTCATTTTTAATAGAGATAAACATATGAGTAAGAGAAAGTAATAATGTGTGCATTGAGGAGAACAACTTGGGGTAAGGGTTTGAAAAGACAAACCAGTATAAAAAGAGATAATGCATAGCTATATATTAGTAATTGCTGACAGCTACTCTGACTTTTAATTGATTGATGATTTCTTTTTTTTCTTTTTCTTTAAAATAACAGTAGTGCTGTAAGTTTTCCAGTGTTTAGGGGGTAGGAGTTAATAAGTTTTTACTTCTTCCTACCCCATTTTGAGCATTATATGTTAACTGAAACAGATATTTGTATTTTTTTTTCTTCTTTG
>NW_015113194.1:214018-314580 GCF_001443285.1 Poecilia latipinna
CATTTCATTTCATTTCATTTCATTTCATTTCATTTCATTTCACCTAAGGCAAGTCTGTGCAAGTTTATTTATAGTTCCAGACACAAGGCAATTCAGAGTATTTTACATTTAAGTATTTGTAAAAATTACATTGCTGGAGGATAAGAAAAAAAAAGTAAAACTGGACTAAAGAATAGAATAGATTTTTCAGTATAAATAGGTCAATCAAAGGTAACTATGAAAGAACTCTGGGTTTCAGCGTCATGCTATTTTATGTGATTTATGGTCATACAGCTAGACCATGTAGAAAAATTCATAACCGTGAATCAGATTATTGTTGGGATGCAGAGGAGATGACAAGTTGGATCTCAACAAAAATTACACCTTATTATCTCCATGGAAATTAAACACAATGACACATTAAGGAATTAGTGTAAGATTGTGATGTTTGAACTGTGGTGAGTGACTCATGGTCAGGCTTCATTAGTGTATGTCACAGAATATTGTGTGGAAGGATCTCGTTGAGTGCTTTTATATAGTCCTCTGATTCCCTTTTCAGCCCAGGACTACTCAGCGCTTTCAGAAAGTTGAGCCTGTCTGAGCTTGCGCCTTGTCTACATGTTGGACTTTTTACCTGAACATATAATCTCTCTCACCTCCCCTGCCTCTGCAGAGCACACAGAGGCTGAGTGTTTCACAACAACACACATCATCAATCATTTTGTGAAAAGATGCTTTATGCGCTCGTCTGTTCTGCTGCAAAGATTTGCTTTTAGGGCGTGCAGCCAGAGTTAAACAACACCATAAAACATGCATGATTCACATGCCTCAAGTTCTCAGTATATAAACTGATGGATACAGTCTTTGAGACCGATGCCAGTCAAAGTTGGTTGTTTTGTTCTCTGTCTTGTAGGTTTGCAATAAGGCTAATAAGGCCCATAATCAGCCTGTGCAGTAACATAAGTCACTTTTAACAATGAATTAATTATATTTCTATACGGATGGCAGCTCTGAATGCAAATGATTTGTTCAAAAACACATCTTGTTGCACTTAGAAGGTCTGCAGATCACGAAATAAGGAAAATCCTGAGTTTCAGTATGCGAATGAAGGTCAGCAGAGCTTTGATAAACGCTGCCTTGCTTTGGTAACGTCAGTTCTGCTACGCTGACATTTTCCAGTCTCCCCGCAGAAAGTCTTTGTCACATTGTATATACAGTATCAAAGCAGAATGCAGAACCACAAGCCTCAGGGACATGAACTTTATACAGCAAAAACTGTCGGGCCTCGTCACGGCTTCCGGTGCTCGCTGTCCTATCTGGATGCCTGCTAGCTTGACATCTTGCATGCCTAAACTGTGCCAGCTTGGGAAAGCCAGAGAACCGGCTGGCTGATCTTCATCGGTAGCATTCTCATTTGCTAATGTCCCCTCCACTTCCCTCTGGGTCCCTCTGGATCCCCCTGGTTCCCTCCTCTGCCTTAATGAAGAGGGTAATCTGCCACGAATAATGAATGGGGATTTGTATGTGTTATGGTGTGAACACTTGTCTGGTTCTCATTATGCGCCTATCAGCACGGATCATGGGTTCATGGAGTAAAGCCTGCAACTGCCTTTCTCTCTGCTTTTGTTCCAGACTTTAATGTAGACCATGCTGAAGGGCTTTGTGAGTTGGAGTACTTTTTAAAGGCACACCTATAAGCCCTCCCCCTCCTCTATTTATTCCCCGTTGATCCCTCTGTGACAGTCCAAGTGACCATGGTTCTTTATTTTGGGTTAGGGGCATGCCCGCAGCCATGCTGTGAGCGAGAAAGTTTTCACTATTTAAATGCTACCATGTTCAAATTAGTTAAATTAGCCAGTCTGCAGTAGCTTCAAATGACAGCAGTGTCAAGTGATATTACAGCCTTATAATGCTGTTGCTGTCTGAAAAGTATGTTTACGTGGGATTTTTATATTTTTTTTTTCAGTTTGAGTGTAAGTGTTATTTACTCTGTAGTACAGATGCACTTATGTGATCTTTTTTTTTTTTTCCATGGAGAAGTTTTTAACCTTGTTCAATATACTTTGTCACAGCAAAATTACAGATATAAGATGTAGTGCTGCAAACATGTGATAACTACATCAACAAAATTAGTAATTGTTAGGTAACATAAAGCATTTTTTCCTAAAGACTAACTGGGTTAGAAAAGTATATATTTTTTAATCTAAAAGTGTATTAAATGAGTTTGGATTCTTGTATTAATAATAAAAATGTAATAATTTTGGTTGTGTCTTATTTCTATCATTTTTATTTCAAAACCTCTGTATCTATCTGAATTGTATCAATATTTTCTATGTAGCCAGTCTGCACATTGTGAATTTTTTTTTTTTTTTCTATTTGATGATTCCATGAATAAACCATTTCTAGCTAGCTCCTCAAGCTACAATTTGTACAAAAGGACATCATTGTATTCACTCAAGCCCCACTTTACTAGATACACCTTCCTAATAATTAAGTTTTAACTCTGTCATAATGTAATAGCAACACTCATAGTTGTTTAAATCTCCTTTCTTTCTCATTCTGATGCTCAGTTTGAGGTTAAAAGTCATTTTAATTGTATCTAGATGCTTAAATGCATTAGGTTGCTGACTGTCATACACATGGGGTCAGTGGCTGTACATCCTAATATGGGTTTCTTTCATTTCTGATGTGGAAGTGCCATGAAGGTCACATTTTAAGCTCTAATAATTATCGTAAATAGTATGTTTTGAATGCATATCGTAAGTTTTTGTTTTGCTGGTACACTTGTGTTTCTTCATAACATCACAATGTCCATATTGTGCATATAATCCTGCACCTATTGACCTCTGCAAAGCTGCTTTCCATACAAGGTGCTTTTTGTGCTTAGCGAGTGTAATTGCTCAGAACAAATAGTAAGGTCTTAGTGCTGTGCTGCACTTAGAAACAGGTCAGGACCTCCTGTACAGCCCCTCTGTTCCTAATGCTCCAGAACCAGAGGAAGGGGGTCATGGTGAGTTCCTGATGAACCACCACCTGCTTAACATTATTACGGTTAATTCAGCATTTGTTGTTCCCTGAATGAACAAGGACTGCCTCATGAGAAAACGCCTCTCCTGAGGTGCGTTCCTTTTTGATAATTTATTAGAGCAAAGCGCTGTTTATGTTTACAGATTAGCAGGATTCCTGCAATGTCACACTGTGGTGTTGTAAATCGCACCACTAAAGCTTATATTGTTAATCCACGCCGTGTGAATATGTAAAACATGTCTTTATTCTGCCTTCCCCTGATTGTCCATTACACTTGCAGATATTTGTAGTTCTCACACCATGACATTATTAGAAACTGGCAAAGATACTGTATTGTCCCCAGAGATGGTGCTGTAGGGACGACATCTTACTAACTAAATTCAGCCCCACAGTTTACCAACACAAACAGCAGGCTCACTACTTGGCCAGAGGAACTTCTCAGCCTCTTGGCCTTTTCATAATGCACTCCAGATGCTCCAGTCCCTGTCCTTTAGCTTTACTGGTTCACTCTCCCACACAATTATCCATTCAGGACGAGCTTTTAAAAGCAAGCTTTAAAATACTTGGGATAATCCAGTTAGTGCTCCACTGTGGCTGTTTTGTGTCTTACAAGACAATTTGACACTGCTATAGGTTGACCCCTTGTTAAAGGTTTCTGCCTCTGTGGTCGCTGCTTAAATGACTCCCCATCCTGTGAAAGCAGCAGTGAAAGGATTAAAACTACACAGAGTTTTCTTCTTTAAGCCTAGTATGTAGGAAATTGTCCCTTTGCTCTCACATTTTCTGCACAATGCAAAACCTATTCTTAATGTAAGCTGTCCGTTTCCATAGTCATGTAGCTTTCTCTGTGGGTATTTCTGTAATGAATACATACAGATTTGTTTATCCACTTTGGGTTTGTGAGTTTGCCTCTTTAATAAGTCCTGCTGTTCTAAAACCATTATTTGCTAGCATTACCTGGAGCTCCCTGAGACATTGCAATGTAGGTCATCTTAATGCTCAGAAGACTGGAAATGGGCTGTCTGATGTCCCTTAAAGATGATCCGCCTTAAATGTGTTGCTTGATACAAATTGGACGATGGCACTTTCTTTCTGAGCATACAAAGATCACACGGAGTTAGTCAAGGCTCCATTCTTGGGCCACATGTATCCTATATCTATGTTCCATGTAGCTCAGATTGTGAAGTACTGAAAGATCTCTTTGTATATGACAGAAAATAAACAAGTCCCTGTTTTTTGGCCCCAAAAATGGATAGTTAGGGATCAGAAATCTAAATCTACACTCAATGAGGCTAAAAACCAAAAAGTAAGAAACAAAGGTGTTATAAATTCAGACATACATTTTAACATACATTATGTCTATACATAAATCAGTAGGTTATTTTCAGTAAGTTGAATTTGTTACGGTCACATGAATTGGTTTCTGTGTAAAATAAATGAGGTATCTGCAGCTCATCCAAAGTGTTGATGCCACAGCCAGGACCAACATCTGTTTTTTCAGCCTATTTGTAAAATGCTAACTTTTAAACATTAACAAGGTGATACATAATTTTCCTAAACTCCTCAACTCTAGGACAGACACCTCTAAAACATAAGCTGCACAGGCTACAACTGTATCTGTTCATTTGATCATGCCTGGTATTTATTTGTATTTATTTGTCTTAAAATTGCCTTTATCTATAGTACTTTTATCTAAAAGTTACTAGGTGTTTTATTCCATTTCTTGTTTCAATTTATTTTCCTTTAATTTGTTAATTTGTTGTTCTGTGAAGCACATGGAATTGCCTCATGTATGAATTGTGGTCTACAAAAACAGGTCTCATTTTTTTTTATTAGCACTGTTTTTGGTGAAGTTGGCAAACATGACAACTGTAGCAAGTACATTATTGTGAATTACAATTATTATGCAATAAGCATATTCCTAGTGGTAAAAAAAAATGATTTGTGATATTATTAGTGATATTCAAATCAAATCAAATCAAGCTTGTCTTTGTGTGTGGTAATGTTCTGCTGAACTCACTTGTAAACGAGCTGATATAGAAATAACAAAAGGCACCATTTAGTCAGATACAGTTCTGACTCTAAAAAAGAAAGTCTTTAGCTCACTATCAGTAAAGGACAGAACACACTTCCTTTCAAAGATGTTCCACATTCAATAAATCCTGCAAATGTTCACTTCTGCTTCAATGTAGCCTGAGTTTTACGAACTAAATCTATAAAACCATCTTTTCCCAGTACAAATAGACCTATTGTGTTGTAGTTCACAATTATGTTTGCCACAGTTAATGGCACCCAAGACACTGATTATTAGAATGCTAAAGCAAGTAATTTGTACAGTACAATTCATACACAAAGCAAATCAAAGCTGACCAAATAGAATCGAATGGGACTCCCTTAAACTTTATAATAATCTGTTCTGAAAAAAGATTTTCAAGTCCATCCAAGACAGTTTTCAGGAAATTTAACAGTCATTTGTAGAAATTACTTTTAATTACATAATAATGGCTATGATGCTTTATTGCTTGCAGCTGCAGAGTGTGCAGTTCATGGCTTGGTGGGAAAAGGTCACAGATGAAGTGCTATAACCACACAAAGCTGCTCTCACAAAGTCCATCATCAGAGGTCTACTATCAGCGACATGATGAGATGTAAAGCCTCCAGCTCTGCCTACCAATGTGTTGGTATAATTTATTCAGTTGCCACTGGATAGATGTCATCTGTCTGATCACTTTCTGCTTATTGTTCACATCAGTAGAGCACAATTATTAGAAAACAAAGATCCTTTGTTTTTAGGCTTTACTAATTTAGCATTTAGACTAAGAAGATACAATGAAAAACATACAAAACCAGCTGCATAAACCACAGAAATTAGACAGAGATGGGAATAGGGTGATTTTTTTTCTTGTCGATCAGTAAACTACTGATTAGCCAATCAGAAAAATAATAATTCAATATTTATTTCTGTTCAGTTGATGTATCAAATGCAAGCAGCACTAGGTTGCATTAGTCACAAATCTCTTCGGTGTTCAGTTGTTAAAGGAAAAACAGCTAAAGATAGTCACTGTATATTCAGTACTTGACATTAGCTGCTTTTAAAATAAATACTCAATAAACACAAGGAATTGTAATATAGATTGCTTTTAGTTAAAGGAGAAAGAAAATCTAAATTGTTTGAAAAAACACACATTAGAACTTAACTATAAATTTATAATCTACATGATCATCTTCCAGTAAGGTTTTGAGATGTTTTCAGTATAAATTCGAATAATATTCAAATTTCTTTGTAACTGATTTATTTTTATTTGACAAACTTACTGCTGGAAACCTGTTTTGAGCAGAAACTGTCCAAGAATAATCAGCAAGCTTGATCTGGACAAAGTACAAGTCAACAAAGTCACTGTTCCTAAAGTGCAGGTAGTTGTTGTTGTTTTTCCAAGTTGTTTTTGTAGATAAACTTTCAGTATCTCTCCTACAAAACAAAATTCCCTCATTTTCTTCTACTTGCCAGTAAGATCTAAAAAATCTGTCATATCTTATAGAAAAACAAGGAATTTTGTTGAGGAGTTTGCACGCTACGGGAATACATTTGTGCTAAAAAGATTGTGCAATTTTGACATAGTTTTTATTGCCTTACTTACTTAGCATAAATTTTGACAATGATTTAGTATAAAATGTTGTTGTTGTTTTTTTGGTTCACATAAAAACAAATCTCTGAACTGAAAACTAAATTCCTTGTAAGGCAGTTTGGCTCTTAAAAGAACAAACAAGGTTAGTAATTTAGACAGATTGCAGTAATACTGGTGTACCTCGTCAGTAATGGCCTGATGTTTGCATCTGCTTTATTTGGTTCTCTATCACAGATACAAGCTGTCCTTATATTCATAAGTGCCTCCATTTGACTCTAATGTTTCCCTTCATCTGCTGAGCACCTCAGATTGTGTTGTGCAGAAATGCCGCCAGGAAAAGGAGCTCAGACGGTCAAACATTTAGTCTTAGATTCCTTTTAAGAAGTTCAATCCACTTGTTAACTTTGCTCATTAGAAGGGAAACCGGTCTGGTCATGGGCTGACTAATGAGTTACTTCAAAAACCATGTTTCTGTTCTTCACTGTTGGTCCTGTGAACAAAATTAAGAGAGCTTTTGCAAAAGTTTGTATTCCATCTTGAATTTGAGACAGAGTGAAATAATTTGGAAGATAAAGTCTTTTTGATTCAGAAGGATCAGAACCACTTTTTGTCATTAGATTTATAAAAGCCACCACTGCCTTATGTCTCCTGTAAATGTTTAACTAATCTTGCAGTGACAGACCAAAACCAAAAGACGTTACAGAATTTAATGTGTTTTACAGCACTGTCAGCTTATTTGTCAGATTAGAAGTAGCTTTTGAAAATAACTTTATAATAATAATAATAATAATAATAAATAATAATCTTTAAGATAGCATTAAAGATCATTTTCTTTAAGTCCACTTTTTGTACAAAAAAGGTAGGATCTGGAGTGTGACGTGCTATGACATTAGTGGCATTATAAAACACAAGAATAAATAAATAAGTGTAACTAAAAAAAAAAAACAATTTTGCTCATTAGCATACTTGCATGTCATCTGACATTTTTTGGCCTGTATTTAAAGCAGTTTTAAAATAACTTACCAAATTTGTGTTTTGTTTTTGTTTTTTTCTTATCTCCGTTGATAGCCTAGCCTCAATTTAACCTACAACTTAAATTTAGATGGTTGAACTTAATCATTGCTTTCTTTTTTCAGTTCTCCCACAATCTTTTATTAAAATAATGCAAAATGTGTAAAATGCTTCACTGCAAAAGATTATTTACTTTAATAAAGTCATAAAAGTATATATTTTTTTTATTTACAAAACAACCCAATATATAAATATGTAATTGTCTAAGTTGGTTTTCTTTCACAGCTGTGGTGTTCCAGTTTGCCAGAATTGATCTCATTGCAGAAAACAACTCTGAAGTTATTTTTGAGTAAAAGAAAAAACAGAATCATTTTATGCTCATGTTCGTGATAAAGGAAACAAAACGAGTTGCAGAATACAACGGAGCAGCCGTTCATTTATCCTGTAGTGCTACTGAAAAGCCCCCTGTGGGTACATGTACGTGGAGCATTGCCTCTTGTGGATTCACAGACAGATTTAACTACAATATGGCTCAGTGTTGCCGTGGCGATGGACTCCTATTAACATGTTGTTTTCCCGGAGGAGAGGAAGTCTTTCAACCTGCTGTAGAACCAAGACGCGGTTAAATTAGGACACACATACTGCAGGGTGGTTGAGCTTCTTATGAGTAGAACTTAAAGACTCTTCCTGGAGTGAGTTGGTTAAACATAGAAAAAAGTATCTTAAATTGTTGCCAGCAGCATCTGGGGTTCAATCTACTCTGATACCAACATAGATAAAACACAACTGAATTGGATTCTGCACTATAATGCATCCCTGTCTTTTTTTTTTTTTTTTTTTTTTTTCCGCATGTGCTTATTCCATTAAGTTATGTTTTGAATTAAATCAGTATCCCTTTATAAGACAAACAGTTTAAGGCTCATATTAGGAGTGAAACATGACGTTAAGTGCCTACTTTTCACCTCACCTCACCTCAGTCCCTTAAAGCAGTAGCTGAAAGTTGAATCAGACTCTTCATTTCAAGCAAAATCCCATTAGAAGCGAACAATCCAAAAGGATCTTCTTAAGTGTTTTTTTTTTTTTTTTTTAAAGCTCTTTGATATGTTATTTTTCCTTCAGTTGTCATACTTTTAGGGGCAGAGGTTCAGTCCCTTCAAGTTTCCATCAGCTCCCACGCTCTGTTTACGTTGGCATGCAATTAAGGCAACTCGTTCAAGCTGAGCCTGTGCTGATGGGCCGTAAATCCAAGAAACACGTGGGCTAATAAATCATCAGCAGGAGAGATTTAGGGAGCTGATGATTCAACCTTTGTCTCTTTATTGAATCATGACCACTTAGGCAGTAACACTGTTTAACTGTAACAGATGCATGAGTCTTTATGTCCTGCATGAAAAAAAAAAAAAACGATACACATAATAACATTTATTTCCTGACTTGATGTGAATCTGTCAGGAAATATCTGTTTGTTTGTTTTTTTTCCCCAAAAAACTATTGTGGTAGTTAAACAAATGCAAGGAATTAATTTGATATTATTTCATACGATAATTTACCCCCAGGGTGTTTCTATTCCATTCTAATTTACTCCATGGTCAGCAATGTTACTCCATCATATTTATCCACCATCGGTCTCCTTGGTAACTAACTACTTTACGGGATAATGTTGTAGTGGTAATTTTTATTGCTTTTTGTGTTATTGCTCTGGGTTTGAACTCAAATATTCATCACTGCATAAGTGTATAAGTTACAATGCAGATGCTTTGCCATCGGTACATAAGGACATTAACCGCCACCACTAGTGCATAAGAAGACATTGCTATAAATATTTTTTTTGTATACTTACAGTTGTAAATAATTCACCCTTTATACCAAAGTAATGATTGACATTATTCTCAGAACTAAATATTTTGTAATTAATTGAATTTGATACTACTTTCAGAATCAAAATTCACAAGAGGAGATGTTTTTTCTACAATTGGAGTAAAATTGTGTCCTGAACCAATCATGTATTTTATTTTTATTTTTGAATAATTGTTCACAAAACCTATTTTTGAATGTTTAAGCTGTAGTTGTTTTATGCTTCCCTGCTATTTTAAAGGGTAGCTCTTACTGCTATACCAGATGTCAAATCATATATGTAGCCTGTTGATTTGTTCATAGTGATGATTCCACATAATGCATTTACATATGATGACTGAAGAAAATCCAATTAATATTACTTACAATGACCACCTTTCTGTTTCTGGCCAGACGCAAAGGAAAGGACAACCAGAAGCTTTTCAGCCAACGGGGTCTTCAACTTCACCTCCCTCCTGCTCAGCAGTGAAGACAACATGCTGTATATCGGTGCCCGGGAGATTCTGTTTGCTCTCAACCTCTCTGATATCAGTGCAGCGAAACTACAAAGAAATGTAAGAGCCTGCGTGCTGCAACCTTTAAACTGCACTGTGATGTTAAGCATATAAATATGAATGTAGCTCCTTGAATCCCTCATGTAAGGAGGAAATTTGGCAATAGGGATTAAGTGATCACAAGAGAGCAAGCGGAATGTTATGCTTCACAGTGATAAAGATATAGTTTAAATAACACAGCATTTTTTTTATTTTTTTTTTCCTGCAGCTCACGTGGAAAACTCCAGAGAGGAAGAGAGACGAGTGCAGTTTCAAAGGCAAAGATCTTCAGGCGAGTCAACTGTTGGTTTGAAGTGCACATAGCTGAACTCACATGGCTCAAACATTATTTACTGAACTTTAGCCCTCACTGCTGCTGAATGACATTTGGGAACCAAGCCCAGGCCAAGACAGAAACCCGGACATTTCCTGTCATCTTGGAACTTTCCTTCTCATAACAATGGGGTTTTTCCCTTCCTTTTCAAACACACTGTTTTATTGCGCTTTTGTTAAACTTCTTTACTTTAGATCTGAACCTTTGACACTGGAGCATGTTAGCAAAGGGAAATGGAGCTTGTGTAAATGGGGGGAGTTCAAATTACTGTGCAAAAACAAAACATTTGATCTTTATTTTAAACTTTGCGCCTTTTTCTCTAACCTCTATATTATATAATATAATTTAATATAATATACATTGTTGCTTTTTACTTGTATAGCAGCTGGAAAATTTATAATAAACCCTTCTTTGTCTTTTTAAAACAGAGGGACTGCTTCAACTACATAAAGATTTTACTGAAAATGAACAGCACTCATCTGTACATATGCGGGACGTACGCCTTCAGCCCAATGTGTGCCTACATTGTAAGTTTCCACCCTTTCAAAGATATCCCATCTGTGCAGTAGCCTTGCTTCTGCATTTCTTTAAGACTTAGACGGCGATAATGTTTGTCTTCCCTCATAAAAGGTGATTAGTCAGATACAGGACTTTGCATGGGATTCATTTATTTGATTTTAGTGGAACATCATCTCAAATCTGATGCATCCCACTTCCTGCCTCTCCACTCGCTCAGCAGTCTGTCTGAGTGAGACGTGCAGACCAGTCAGATACAATATGCGTGCATTATTTTATTAGCTTGGATGTCCACGGGGATAAGATGAAAATATATAATGCATGTAATCAGTTTACATAAGAATCGATCTGGTTTTTATACATTTTCTTCAGATCTTTTAGTGCCTTTTAGAACAAGCCAGAACAAACAAACATTACTGACCTGCACTTCAACTTTGGCCAAAGACTGACCACCTTTTAAAGCAAAATCTGACTGAGAGGTTACTGTCAACTTAGAGCTTCGCCTTTCCAATTCGCTTATCACATGTGCCGTGTGTATGTGTGCTTGCCCCTCAGAGGACTGCGGACTTCTCGTTTGTCAAAAGTGATGCTGGTGAGATTGTTACAGAGGACGGACGCAGCCGCTGCCCATTCAACCCAGACTACAAGTCCACTGCCATCATGGCTGGTAGGTTTATACAAATTGAAGACCACACACTGGTTGTGTTACCCAGCAGAAACCATATATATATATTGCTCTAGGTGTGTTTTTGAAGATGGAATGACACAAACATATCCTTAAAGGGATGCTAGTTTGGAAAAAATGTGTTTCACAACTTAGAAATTTGGGAGTAAGGGGTTGATAACCACCAAGCTTTGTTAAAAGTTTCAAGATGCACATTCGGTGATGTCAGCGATAAAAACTGTAAGATATTCTCTGGATTTCATTACTATGCGACGCAGAAACATTTTTTTTCTTTTGGAGAAACATTGTGATCATTCTTGTCTGCATTGCAGATGGGGAGCTGTATGCCGGCACAGTCAGTAATTTCCAAGGAAATGAACCCATAATCTACAAAAGCTTGAGCCAGGGAACTGCTCTGAAAACCGAAAACTCTCTCAACTGGCTTCAAGGTACGTTGGTGTAGCTGTGAAGCAATGCTTTTCATCATATCTCTCAAGTGATAACATTTCTATTGTACAATGGATAAATACTCAGCTTTAAAACAGAGTGCCAGAAATGCTGCGTGATCAGTCTACAATGGGAAACCATCTTCTGTCCCTGCTGGATGTGGATTTCACTCAGCAGTGAGGATGTATGTTCCCAGATCCCAGTGTGACGGTATTGTTACTTTCCTTTCAGACCCAGCCTTTGTTGGCTCAGCTTACATACAGGAGAGCCTGCCCAAGGGCAACCTTGTGGGCGATGACGATAAGATTTACTTCTTCTTCAGTGAAGCAGGGAAGGAGTTTGATTTCTTTGACAACACTGTCGTGTCACGCATCGCTCGCGTGTGTAAGGTGAGTGATACTACAGGGCAGATATTTCCATCTGAGGATGCTTTTATATCCTCAAGCAACATCTAGCCCTGCAGTCGCTTTAGGATTATATCGAACCCGATGGAGGCGAGGGCTTGTTTGTCTGTTTCATGTATTTGTTCTCAGTCTCCCTCTAAATGTACAGGCATCATCTTTGTAAAGCTGCTTTTCAGCTTAAATACATCTTGTGTGGCTTCCACTCCTACTGACTGGGTGGTGATATAGGGAAAACATGTCCCTTCCATCTGTCTGCTTTGTTTGATTTTATTTATTTATTATTATTTTTTTTTTCGAAATCTCATCTTTAAATTCCCAAGGAACAAATGTTTGTCTTCGGATCTGGATTCAGTAAACAGACACAGCGGCTTCAGTTGTAGTATTTGAGTTTATCAGCTGTGGAATGTTGACCTTACAAAATATTTGTTAAAGACGGCAAGTATTTACATGCTTCTGAAATACTCATATTATCATTGCAGCTCAGACAAATGTATGGCGACCTTTCACACAGTAATATTTCTACAAATACCATGAAAATGTTATTCACAGACTTTTTAGATTTAGATGTAACCTCTTATACTACACTGTTTCCCTCCTACACCTTCTCCAATGCATCAACATGACTGTCTATTAAGATGTGTCAAAGTATTTTTCATATGAATTATCCATAAATTGAATGGTTAATTTGTTAAACCATATTTGGACTGTCCTTTCATTCAGTGGAATAATTATATCATCTGAACTTGAAAAAAGAAGCAACTCCAGCCAGGAGAAAGTGATTCATCTACATGAACGTTTATTTACAGTCTTTGGTCCTCCCTAAGTTTAAAAGACATGCAAGGAAACATTACTTATCTAAAATATATTTCCTAATTGTTCACCAACACTGGCTGCATGTCTGACGACGTCCTCATCTGATTGGCTGGTTTTCTGGTCGGAAACTGCCAGCTGTGTTGAGAGACTCAAACACAACCCGTGAAGAAGAACCAGTGGGAAACTCCAGTTGAGTCAGAGCAAGCCCTGATGAGTTTGCTAGACTAGACGGATATATATATATATATATATATATATATATATATATATATATATATATATATATATATATATATATATATTGTATATATATTGTGGTGTATCGCTTTGATACATTTGTCAGAATTTTGCTTTTCTTTAAAAGTGTTAAAAAAAGTATCTTTTAAAGTTGTTTTTTTTTGTTTTGTTTTGTTTTGGGGTTTTTTTCCCCGTTCATATCACTGCCTAAACATCCTGCAAGCCAAAGAAGCAGCACCAGACTTGGTGTTCTTTTCTCTGTCCCTCTGCCCAAACTGTTTGGCAGTTATGAAGGCCTTTGAAGGCTTTTCTTTGGCACTCTGAACAAGCAGTAAAAAAATTAATTAAAAAAAAGCATTTGACCAACCTAGAAAACGTATTGTTAATTTCTTATTCAGCAAACTTTAACACATTCCCCAATTGTTATACTCTGTAGAATTTGAGAAGAATTAATTTTTTAATCAGTCCTCCATCTCATGTTGTTATCATTAATAAATAAATGAATTAATAAATAAATTATTTAGATATATGATGGACACAGAAAGATAAAAGTATTTCTTAGGAAGGATTTTTTTTTTACAGATTATAAAATAAATAAGTCAAATTAGGAGTGTTCATGTAAGTATGTTAAGATACACTGAAACATACTAAACTTCTATAAATGTTTTGTATTTCTTTGGGGGATTTAACATGACTAATTCAAGCTTACAGACTGAACTGATGTTAGACAAAGTTCAGCTCCTCGGCATTAATCTACACCAGGCATCGCCCAGAAGGTTTAAACTCATTATTCAACTATTTACTTAAGTTTTCCAAACATTCAGTTTAAAGGCTCCATTTACCAGAATCAAGTAATCACTCACTCATGTAGTTTTCTCAGAAATTGTAAAATGAGGAACTCATCTTAAAGTTTCCTGGTACGGATTACCCATAAGGGAATTTCCACAATCCTTAAGTGTAGAATGTAAGCCACAAGAAAAACAAAAGCTGGTATAATCGGCTACAAATGGTTCAAATAAAATAGTAAAATCTGCGCTTTGTTTCTGTTATCTCCCTAAAGCCAGTTCAAATCTCTGCAGAGGCTGCTTTCTCTGTCATTATGCATGTTCAGGTGTTTGCTGCTTTAGCTCTGCATCATCGGGGCTAACCTGGATAAACAATGTTTTGCCGGGAACAAACAAAACAAAGTGTGTTCTCATTTGCGTGATTTGCTCAGTTTCCCATAAAGCTGCCTTTGCCGGCAGGCCTGTCCATGAGCTGCCTTTCGAACAAGGGATGCTTTTACAAGAGGATTAATGAATGGAATGCATTTGCTTCAATTATTTAGCAGTCAGTTTAAGATCACGGTAGCTTTAAATTATAAAACATGGGGATGCATGTTCCCTATTATCTGCCTGGGTTACTGCAATAACCACAGTCATTGCTTCAGTATTTGTTATGGATCATTTCATCCCCAGCAGGGCTCCAGTAGTCTCCTAGGAGGGTGCACCTAACCAAGGTTTTAGGTCATTTAGATCATTCAGGTGTTGTTGTTTTGTCTTTTCCGGCTTCTGATCATCACCCTTTCATCGTGTTGGATATGTGGGAACACTCGCATCTGAGTCTTAAATCCATCAGATGAGACATCAAACTTCCACTCCTGTCTCTCAGCAATGTATTTGCTAAATTAGCTCTCATGTCAACAAGATCCTGTGTCACTCATGGCACAATAAAGGATTATGCCAAGGGCAGCAAATCAGAGGGGCCATGTCAGGGAAGAGAGGTTGTTGGGGGGCATTGTTTATTTCTCTTTTTCTCTTAGAAGCACTTGCCCTCTTCAGAGGCCCAAGTGTTGTTTTATCTATGCCTGTTAAGATGATGTAGTTTGTTTTCATGACCTAGAAGCGTTCTGCCTTGGGGTAAATCTCTGTGGGAGGCAAAGCTGATTGAGCCCATAAGGGGTTAATATTTTTCCTTCTTCTCTGGTTAATCAGATCCAACTTTGGACCAAACACACTCTGTCTATGCTTTCAGAAAGAAGAGGGCAAATAAAAAGAAAATGAAATGACATGTTAACAATATTGCATGTTCCATACAGGTGTTCAGGAACTTTCACTTATGCTATTACACCCTTTACTGGTGTCAACAAAAGTCAAAGGTTAAAAGTCAAAAAGACTTTTAACCTCCAGCATTTGTCTTGTAGGGCGACATCGGAGGCGAGAGGGTGTTGCAGAAGAAGTGGACCACTTTCTTAAAGGCCCAGCTCCTGTGCTCGCTGCCTGATGACGGTTTTCCCTTCAACATAATCCAAGACATGTTTGTTCTCACGCCGAGTCCTGGAGACTGGAAGAGCACTCTGTTTTATGGAGTCTTCACATCTCAGTGGTGAGGATAAATGTTTAGAACACCATACCAACAAAATTTAGCAAAAAATATTTGCAGTATGTAAAAGACATTTCAAAACAGAAATAAGACATCTAAATCTGACAAGTGTAATACGTAGGGAGTATAGTAGTAGTATGAGTTCAAATTAGAGATAACTCTACATGGACTCAGAATTTGATGCTGTATGAGAGAGAACTGTGTGTACTACTTCTGGGAATATTCCTGCTAGAAACCTACACTTTTTGTGGAATCTTAAGGGCAATTTCTAATATTTTTAGATTTTTACAAAACTTTTTTTGTCACTAAGGTATAAAGGTGCGTCAGGAAGCTCTGCAGTCTGTTCGTTCACCATGGACCAAGTGGAAAAGGCTTTCAATGGGCGCTACCGCGAGGTCAACAGAGAGACCCAGCAGTGGTACACGTACAACCATCCTGTCCCGGAGCCTCGGCCTGGAGCTGTGAGTACATATTTGCTGCCCTCTGCTGGAGAACCTGAACACATATTAGCATCAACACACAACAGAGTCATGTCAGTTGCAAGACAGACGTGCTGTGGTCTGCACATCAGTTATGATCTTAATGATTAATGGCCAGACTGCTATTTGATAAAGATTCTACCAAACCACTGTTTGTCTTTTATATCAAGTGTGATAGAATATGTAAATAAGATCACGTGTTTTGTTGCCTCCATAGTGTATTACAAATGCTACCAAAGGGCTGGGAATCTCTTCCTCGCTGCACATGCCAGACAAGGTGCTGAATTTTGTCAAAGACCACTTCCTGATGGACAGCGTGATTCGCAGCCAGCCTCTCCTGCTGAAGCGCAACGTACGCTACACGCAGATTGTAGTCCATGGAGTCCAGACAGCTAAAAAGGTCTACAATGTTCTTTTCATTGGCACAGGTAAGGCACTTTCCACCAATATTAAAGGCGGTGCTTTCAAGCACGCCTTTTAAAGACAAAAATATGTGTCGTCTCTAATGGCATGTGTTACAATTTGAGCATTTTCTTTTCAGGTTTGTCAGATTGTTTTCAGTCCATCATTTTTACTCTTTATATTAAATATGCAAAATCATCACCCCTATATTGTGGCGGTGTTTCCAATTTAGAGTACCATGACTTTAAAAGTGCTTGCTGTAAAAGAAGATGATTTTTAATTGTCCCTATGACTTGAGAAACAATGGAAAGAATGGTTGTTATGTATTTATGATTAATGCAGGGGGTCTGTTTTCTGGCTCTGAATTGTAAGATGTTCCCTTTAACATGACTTTAAGCTAACCTATGTGTTTTCTAGATGACGGAAGACTCCATAAGGCCATTAACATCAAAAACAAGATGCACATTATTGAAGAGATAGTGATCTTTCGTGACTCTAAACCGGTGCACCAAATTGAGCTGGACACCAAGAAGGTAAGGAGAGCTGCTTGGAAAGAAGCATGTTGAATCTATCTCTAAAGCTTTCTCATTATGCAGCTTAAACAGTCTTAAAAAAGTTTTTCAAAAATGTCCCCAGTGGTAAAGAGCTTCAAAGCAAATGTATAATTTTCTTAGTGGGATCTGCAAACAGTTTACTAGACGTGGATGTGTTACACTTCCTGAATGTCAGCATACATAAACTTCCATTTCTGAAATCAGGGTAAATGAATTTAAAATGGTTAAAAAAAGAAAAAAAATTCTACAGAATGATTACATCAGGAGTGGATATGGAAATCAATAAAAAAAAGGTCACACAGACATTTGTCTAATGCCTCCTGACTTGTCCTGTCTTCTCCAGGGTCGGCTTTATGTTTCATCTCTCTCTGAGCTTGTGGAGGTTCCACTAGCTAACTGCACTAATTATCAGAGCTGTGGGGAGTGCATCCTTTCCAGGGATCCATACTGTGTCTGGAACAAGGGGCAGTGCGTAGACATCAGACGGGCTCCTGCAAGCAAGTACGAGCCGCTCTGCACAATATTCTGGCTAAAACCCAGTGTGAAGCGCAAATATTAGATGATGCAAACACAAACCCTAATGATTTGATGCATGTGTTTCAGTGCTCAGCAGCAGGATGTAGATGAAGCAAATACATCAGTCATTTGCAGGAAGCCAAGCCCACGGGTTGCTAATCATCCTCCAACACGTAGGTGAACTGCTCCTCTAAAAGCTGTCAACTTATTGTGTCAAGTCAATTATTATTCAGATAGCACAGCTTGCTACATCTTTTTTTCTGCTTTGCCTTCACACAGGAACATCTTCATGCCAGGCAATCATAATCCCGGCCAACACTTTCAAAGTACTGCCATGCAAGCTGCGCTCCAATTTGGCTGAGAGAAAGTGGCAATTCAGCGAAGGCACAGGTCACTTCCATTACCCCAGCCCAGAGGGGGGACTGGTGGTGGTCGCTCAGGCCGGCAGGCAGGAAACCTACGAGTGCTGGTCAGTGGAGGAAGGCTTCATGGAGTTGCTGGCAAACTACTGCGTGAGGGGCGAAGCCAGGCAGGAGAGCACCACTTTGACGGGCCGTTCCCGTGCGCCACCGCTTTCCCAAGAGGAAGTCATTTTTCTGCCAGGGGAAACCCTCTCTCCGCAGATAAACACCAAGACCTACTGGAATGAGCTGATTGTTGTGTGCGCTCTCCTGGGATTTTCCGTGGTGGTCTTCTCTCTGTTCGTGATCTACAGGAACCGTGACCACATGAAATCCATGCTGAAGGAGGGGGAGTGCCCCAATATGCAGCAGAAGAAGCCCCGAATAGTGGGGAAACCCGTTGAGAATTTACCGCTAAACGGCAGCACTGTCACAACGTCGGCGTCGGATCACAAAGGGTACCAGACCCTTAATGACAACTACCTTTGCAGCACTCCGCCTCATGAGTGCTCCTCGCCCGACAACACCAAGAGCTTCTCAGAGTCAGAAAAGAGGCCTCTGAACTTAAAAGAGAGCCATGTAGAGATTTCTCCCTCATGCCCGCGGCCTCGAGTCAGACTAGGCTCTGAGATTAAAGACTCTATAGTGTGAGACTGACTGCAAAGAGCTGGAAAGAGTGCGCTTGTTGGTAAAGACTAAAATTCATAGGAGGAAAAGTACAGCACTCCGACAGTGAAACATTCATTACAGATATTTTGCACTTTGTCTACTTTTGTTCTGTCCCTGTGGTTCAATGTGCATTTCACTTTATTTTTCTCCTTCACACGGTGCATTCGGAGCAACTTCCAGTTTGCTCTCATACAAGGCTCACATGAATATAACAAGCACAGAGGTGGCATCAAAACCACCGGTAAGGGATTGTGTTTCAGGGCATTTCAACTTTCTCCGTCCATAAAATACACTGGTAATGCTTGGAAATGCAGAATGTTTCTCCAGGTTTATGTCACTGAGTTTGACACGGTTTCTAATGTTTTACTGTCATTCTGCCGTCTGTAGGTGTTTGCGCTTCACTGAAGCCTCACACTAGTTAGTGTATGTTGCAAGTGAAACAATTGAAAGACATAGTTTTTCAGTGGTGGAAAATAGAAAATATAAAAAGCGCATTTATAATGACAAAGTGCCTTTTAAAAGTTTTCCAGTCCTTTGAATTTTTCTATATTTTGTGGTGTTACAACCACAAAATATGTATGTTATTAGAATTTTGGCTCGATACATTAATACAATGTAGTGTATCATTGTGAAGTAAATGGTTTTATTTATTTTTTTTAATATATTTTTTTTTACAAATAAAAAAAAACAAACGTGGGGTATTTCTCTATCTGGTTCATACATCCATACACTGAGATCTTTGAGTAGAATTTTTCAAGTATTTAATCCCAATTGGATTAAGGTGTAGATTTCCATGAGGACATTATCATACATTAATAGGCTTTGATCAATGTCATTCCATTCTACCTCTGGGCTTATGGGTTTATTATTCTGCTGGGATGTGAATTTCAGTCCGACGTTCCACGTTACAGGTTTTCTTTCACGATTCCTCTTTACCTCGATCCGTCTCATAAAGTCTGACCAGATTCCCAAGTCCTTTTGAAGAAAAACATCTCTGATTGTGTCATGATTCTGACACATTTATTTTTCACTGTAGTAGCACTGATATTTTCAAGATGATGAGTGTTACTTTTGCACCATTCAGCATTTTGCGCAGAGCCCAAATAGCTTTGGTCTGTGGTAAACTGCAAAAAGAACTTATTTTAGTTTGGTTTCAACAATGACTTCCTTCTTGTTACTTTTCCATAAAGGTCGGATTTGTAGAGTGGGCAAATAAAATCTGTCCTCTTAACAGAGTCTCCTGCCGGACTTATGCTTTTCTGCAGCTGATCTAAAATTATCTTGTGCCTCTCATCTACTTTTTTTATTAATGATCTTCTTGCCCAGTCTCTCAGTTTAAGTGGACAACTATGTCTTGGTGAATTTACTGTTGTGGCGTACTATTTCCATTTTCAGATGACCTTTGATCTGTAAGATATCCAAAGGTTGTGATTTTTGTTTTATAATCTTTCCTAAGCTTCTTTAGATTTTCATCCCTGACCTGTTTTCTGTGTTCCTTGGTCTTCATGATGCTGTTTGATCTCTAATGTCCCCCGAGCCATTCATAAAATATGTGTTTTTACGCAAAGATAAAATTACACACAGGGGCACTCAAATTACTAATCAGGTATTTCTGGAAAATAGCTGGTTGCACTCAACTTCGTTTTAGGAGTATCAGATTGAAAGAAGTTTAATAGAAAAGTACATTTTTATTTGACAAGAAAAAGATAACTTTTCCATGGAAGGAATCATCAAGTGGTACCTTTTGTTGGTCTTTCACAGAAAGGTCCAACAAAATACATTGAAGGTTATGGTTGTAATGTGACAAGATATGAAAAAGTTCAAAGATTATGAATACTTTTGCAAGGCACTTTAGAAAACATTAAAAGCATTAAAATTTCACATAAATCCCACAAACTCGACTGCTACAAGGGAAGAATACGTATATTAACATAGATGAAGACAGATATGCTCTTAAGCATGTAAATATTCTTATGATGAATTCTGACTTTTCTAAGTTTTCTGTTTCTACACGCGACACAGAGAGAAATCTCATTCTGTTTGTCAGCACGGTATTAGTCACAAGATCGGCAGTCTATGCAAAGTGAATAATGTGAAATGAGGTTGATCGACATAGGATAACCTCACCTTGAGACTGGGTAAGCACAAGGTTTTGTTGCTGTGAATTACTTTAGAATCAGTGCCACTGAAAAAAAAAAAAAAAAAAACAAAGCTACTCTTTATACAATCTTCAAATATGCAGCGTATTCTAGCCATTTGTGGAGCGCTCCAGAGCAGAAGGCAGTGAAAACCTTGACAGACTGGCAAAACGGGACAGATTATGAGGGTCCAGGACTGTTATGTAAATCTGTGGCGGCTGATTTATTGCAGCATGATGAAACTGTATAAATATTTATCATCACGATGTGGCAAAATGTTTTGGTTGCACAGAAACATTTTTTATAACCCCTTCTTCAGCGTTTCAAATATATATCACTGTTGTCACAGGGAAGTAGGGGTGAAAATAGAAATATTCTGACTTAAACATCCCACATCTGTACAGTCTCAGCGTTAAATTGTTAGCCAATGAGTCTTAAAGATGAAAAGTATAAAAAAAAAACAACCTCTGCCTGCTTAAATAGTTTTGAGCGACCATAAGAGCAATAAGATCCATTCCCATCCAGAGACAAACACATGAACCAGTGCACTGAGTAATCATATTTATGCAGAAATAATGAATGATAAACTACAATAACTGCTCAATTCATGGATATTTCATCCTTCATAAGTTGTGTTTTAGTTTGGCTTTATCATTGTGACAAAGTAAAGCACTTAGAACATCATAAAGAACAGGCATATTCCTGTGGGATTTGCACATGATGTTAAAAAGCCTTATTATGTTGCAGGTTGTGGCTCCGAGTATAAATTTGCCTCGGCAAATGGGATTAAAATGCCTTCTGAAACAAAAATCAGGTGATGTGCCTCTTGAGACGATAAACTAACCAGGTATTAGAGCTTTAGAGTTACATGAGACACTGCAAGGTGTCAAAGAAATGGCCATATGTGGAAACAATTGAAAACAGTAAAAAGATTCGTACTATCACGTAATAGTGGCACAATTGTCTCTGTCATTGAACATAGCTCGTTAGGTGTTTTATTAGTTTTGTTCACTGATTGGGTGGCATCAGTCTCAGCCAGGGACTGAATTTTTTTCCTAAAACACAACTCCTAAACACATCTTCAAAAAAAAAAAAAAAAAAAAAAAAAAAAAATTCAAGTATTACATTTCCTATAAAAGTGTTTTTTTTTTTTTTTTCCTGAGACTGCCTAGCTGCAATCACTCATGCAGTGTAAAAGACTCATGCTTTGACTGTTAATAGCGTAAACAAATGGCAGCTTTTGGTGAAGTGACTGCCATGACCAACAATAAATGTGCTATAGTCAAATGCATTGTGGCGATATTCTACTCAAAAAGATGTGCAGGTACATTGAATACAAGCTGAAACTAATAATGCCACTGTAAAAGTATTGTCGTCTGCTCTCTCTCCTAATGAACCACTGTAGTCAGGCCTTCTATTAGATAGCACACGTTGCTCAGACTCCTGTCAACATGCATTGTACAGCCAGTAAACAGGTTTTGTAAAGTTATTTTGTAAATTCAGCTGCCAATGTACAGGTATTGTGAATTGTATTTTTGTATCATATATCACTACTGTTTTTGTTTTGTTTTGTTTTTGTATTGTATATAAAAAGCACTTTATTTTAATTTTTCAAATAAAGATGAAAAAAGGTTGTTTTTTCTTTCTTTTTTCCATTGCTTCATAATTACCGTGAGCTATGAAAAGGCAAAATTGAGTTGTCCAAGATTTGAAGCTAATTTATGTATCATGACTAATCTTGAATTGGTTTAAAGTTTCTTATTTTGGTGCACAGAGTATTAAATTAAGTGAAACCATATTTTACAATGGAAAGTGGGTTTTGCAAATTGAATTCATATTTCATAAGAGTCACAATTATATAAAGTTTTATAGCCAAAATAAAACAATTTCTACAGTTTTATCATTAATAAAATTCAATTATTGCGATTTAAATTAAGCAAATACATCTTAACACATGTCCATTTTATCTTGAAAAGGAAGCTAAAGTGAGCCATTCTATTAGATATTTTAGTTATTTCCATTACTTTATGGTGTAAATCAATACACATTGTAAGGCTTGAGGGCTGAGACAAAACTTTCGGGCCTAAAAATAGTCAGGGCAGCAAATAAATGCACATCAAAAAGAAAAGTCAGACAGGATCCAAAAGACACAGAGCTCCAATTCTTTGTTACATATATATTTTTCAAAAACATTCCTCAAGTACCAACAAGAGAATGAGAGAAACTCTCCCTGTTTTAAACCACCCAGCTTTTGAATCAGTAGCCTGTACCATTTCTAATTAAAGGAATGGAAACACCATTTTTCCAAGTACTTTCTACATGAAAGTACTTGCTGTCATTTAAATTTTAGATATATATACTGCTCAAAAAAATAAAGGCAACATTTCACTTTAATTCTGTGTGTGGCTCCAAATCCAGGCCTCCATTGGTTAATAAATTTGATTTCCATTGATGATTTTTGTGTGATTTTGTTGTCAGCACATTCAACTTTGTACAGAACAAAGTATTCAATGAGAATATTTCATTCATTCAGATCTAGGATGTGTTATTTGAGTGTTCCCTTTATTTTTTTTGAGCAGTGTATTAGAAAATATGGGTTTTAGAATATATCTGAGTGACTTATTGACTTAAACTCAACTTTGTGTTGGCGATCAGAAAGCAACTATTTTAACAGTTGTTTTAAAAATAATTATAATCATTGTTATTTAAATTTAAACTAAATGTGAAGCAATTTATATGAAATTAAAGTTTCAAACCTTAATCGAACAGGAAACCCACTTCACATCAACGTCGCAAGAGGCAACTTTTCTAACTCTAATAATTCCAAAAAGAGTAACCAGATTCCACTAATGGTTAAAATGACTTAAATAAATTGTATCGTTTACTTATTAAACCTTAAATGTTGAACTTTTCAAAACTGATATTTTAAAAATGTTTAAGTTTTACATTTCAACATTATGCCATTGCTTAGGGTGGAACAACCTTTTATCATTTTTAATTTTAATACGCTTCTAATTGTATAGTTTTTTTTTTTTGACGCAAATCAGATCTCAATAATAGTTTTCTTATTGGTTTCTGTGTTGGGATGACGCATTATTTTCAATAGAGAAGTAAAGAAGTGTTTGTGATAAAAAGCCTCCCCATGCGCTACACACCAAAAGCAAACAGACGTAAGCACTTGCTTATCTCTCCTGGATCTGCAGCAGGTTACCTTAGCTTCCCTCACCATGCATAAGCCCAACAAACCTCTGCTGCAGGAGCTGGGAGGCCCGCCCACGCCGACACCTGGACCAATCCGTGTCCTCATAGGAGGACAGAGCGTTTATTTGTCTCAGACGCCGCAGAGGTACGTACATCCAAAGGGAGGTGCGTGACCCTATCTAAATTTCCATACGCTCTAATTTGAATGCGGCTTTTATCAGAAACTATGAACCCATCCAGTCTTCGAAGGCTGTTTTCCGCTTGCGATGTAAACAAGTCCGGAAGGATCGAGTATGAGGACTTCACAGTGGTCTGCCGGGAGCTCAGCGTCCCGAACGCTGAGGTCCAAACTCTGTTCGATAAGTTCGGAGCTTGTGAGGACGGCTACATCGACTACAGCCGGTTTTCCTCCAGGTTTCAGGAGGTTTCGGAGACTCTCAACTTGGCGTCATTTGGCTCAGGAGCAACCTCGACTCCGTGGGAAGAGTTCGTGGACAGGATAGATGAGGAGTTTACCCTCTCTGAAAGGTAAAGTCAATAACCGGACCGGAGTCTCACTTTGACCAGGATTTACATACCAGTGGCTACAGCACTTCTTAGCGACGATGTTTTGGAGAATAATCCATATTCTTTTAACTTTGTTTCGCTTTTAATCGTGCTACAACCACAAACTTTACTATCAGAGTAGTACATTAGAAAGAATACATGGCTTTAACATTTCACAAATACAAATCTAAAAAGTGTGGCGTGAACTTGTGGGACAAAGATTCCTTGACAGGCTCAGATTCATTGTTGAGCATCTGTTGAAATCAAATTTACAGTGGGATTCATGTTTGGTCTGTGACATGACTATTCTTTATTATTCTCTGTTCTAAACCTTTCTAATTTAATTTAATTTTGTCTACATGTTTAGGCTTGAAGGTGAACTTCCAACCCAGTCTCAAGTCTGGGTTGGAAACAGGGTTTAAGCTTGTTTGTTTATAAATGTACATATTGCTCTTAATACTTAAAAACAAAACTGTGTGAATGTTTATATCTGTTGCTACTGTTGCTTTTATGGACAATAAAAACTGTGGGGGTTTTTTCTATTCTAAATCATTTTTAGTCTTTTTTTTTAACATTTTCTTCCAAGAGTTTCTTGTGTTTATCCCCATCTGACCATCTTCACTGTCCCTACTAAACAAAAACATCAGAATGATGGGTTATTGTTACCATCATGGCATTGTGTTCTTTACTGTGCACTACAAAACACAATCTCACCAAGTACCTTTGGTCCAGTATGTAGTTGGTGCGCTTGACATAAGAGAAAACTAACTTACAAGTAACATTTCAGCAAGATGCATCAGCTTGATTAAGTCAATAATTCCTTAATATTGATGAAAAAGTACCAGTTCCAAACTCTAGCCCCAACTCTTTATTATCTTTGGGATAACATCAGTCTTCAAAATATCAAAATGAGTCCATTCCAAAGTGTTGAAGATCTGTGTTACTTTAAAAATAATGCAGAGGTGGTGGCGGTGGTAAGAGTTTATCCTGCATCATAGGGTGGTTAGAGGGCCGATGGCACCGATCATGGCAGCCTGCAGGGAGCTGCCATGTTTGGTGAATGACTGAATGTAGTGTGAAACACTTTTGGGGTCCTGTGGACTCGGTGAAGCACTATACAAGTACAGGCCATTTACCATTTTAAAGTCCTCTAAGTTTTGCAATTTTTTTTATTTTGTAACTGTCAAACGTTTTTCACCAAATAGCTTCTGTAGAAAGTAGAAAGGATGGGAAAAACCTTGCATGCAATTTTCCTGAAAATAATCTGAAATAAAATCAGCTTTTATCTTTTTAATTCATTTAACTTCAATTAAGCATTTGATTGATAAAGCATGGATGTTGCAATGAGGCTGCATTGATTTGGGAAAGATAAACTTAAAGTTTGAACAAGCAATTAAATATGCCATGGCTGACCAGCAGATGTGCATTTTGAAAATGCTGACTTCTAATGAGACACGCTTAGTAACAATTAGAAGTGAAAATTTGGGTTAGGACCCAATTACACATTTAAAAGAGGTTATTCATCTACATATCACTTGTTGTTCGTCAGCCTCTCATTTCTTTTGGGTGTTTGGTTGCTGTTTCCTTCTCATTGCTGTTTGTAAGTTTTTGTTCTACCCCTTACAGTCTCAGAGAGCAGCTGGCTGACCTTTACCAGGTCATTCACTCCTCTGCAAACACAACTCTTCTGCAGGCGTATGAGGAAACCGTCCACTCCCTTGTCAGTCTAAGCCTGGAAAACAAACTAGCGAGTGAACAGTTGGAGACCAGTTTGAAGAGGTAAGAAAAATAATGCAAGTTTTCTGTCGCGGGGTCAGTGAAGCGAGCTGTTGTCTTGGAAAATGAAAATAAACGAACATGTAGGTCATAAAGAGGTTCTGCTTGACTAATGAAGTCCTTTCCTGATGCTCCAAAGATTGCTCGGAAAATCTCCATGAGGTTTCATCAGTTCAATGTATTGTGCAGCTCTAGTGCAAATTGGTTTTGCCTGTTAGACATGATTTTTGTGTTTGTATCTATTTATTTATGGAAATCAGAATGCATTTGTTAAATTAAAACTGCAATGTAATGCATTACAGCTTTTAAATGGTGATTGCTTCATTTGATGTTTTTATTAAAATAAAAAGTACTAAGTCAAATTTACTGAAAATCTGCCAAAAAAGTTTTTTAACTTGTTTTTTTTCTTATGGCTTCCTGATGTTAACATTTTCAGTAACAGTTTCTCAGTCGTTTTTACCATGCTAAGCTCTTTAAATGTTAATAGATAACTTGGTAAATGTTTTCCAATATTAAAGGAGACTATTGTGGAGTTAGCTTGTTCTTCCTTGTAACTTGTGGCTCTGTGGATAAATTCCCATTAATGCAGGCTGATTGTCTCTGAGATCTTGTGATGCTATCGCAGTTTACTGTGCCGTGTATCAGCTGGCTCATCGTGTTGCTGCACTACAGCTTCTGTCGTTTAGTATTTTGCTTTTCGAATGTTCCCTTAATTATTCTCTAGAGTATTCAGAAAAGATCTTGATTTGTGCTGTTTGTTCAACATTTTTGCTTATGCCATTGTGCATTTAATCGGCACAAAATCCATGTTACCTCACATGAGGAAAAGTGGTTTCAAACTTTTGACATTACAAAGTACACAAAAAAAAATTACTAAAATAATTTTCTTTGATAAATGAACTTGTAGGTTAAACTTAGCTTTATATCTTGGTTAAGCAACATTAATGGCGACAACTTTCAGATGCTAGAAGCACTCTGTTGTGTAGTACAAATAGTAAAAATGTATAGTAGCCTAATTCATTTATCTAATAGTGATGTGGGAAGAAGCCAAAGTATGCAGAGAGAATCCACAGGCAAAACATGCAAACTCTTTGCAGAAAGACCCCTACCTGGGATTTGAACCAAAGACCTTCTTTCTGCAAAGCAAACGTTCAGCCGCAACTTTTCAACTCCAAAAGAAATGTGTCGGTCAAATTAAGAGGTTACTTTAAGTCTAACTCTGCCCGGACTATAAATAGTTTTGAGCTCAACTGCACAGCACTTTCAGTAACTTGTATCTTCCTTCCACTCATAAGGTTTGTATAGTTAGGAATTTGCTAAACTAGCAGGCTTATGCTAGTCCTATTCCTTTCTGTTTTTCATATGACCTCTGTTCATAACATATTAAGTCCTAGTGCACTAAACCTGCAGAAATGGATTTCTTATGCTTAATAAATTTAATGCACGCCTGCTTTAACATGAGCTATGGCTTGGCTGAGCAGGTCACATCACTATAATCTGTTGTCACATCTGCAAAGCTGGTTGGGGAAAACGAGATTTGTTAGATCTCACGTACACAATGCACACATTCCCCGTTTAACAGTGTTTCTCTTTGTGCAGTAGGATAGGAAAAGGTAAAAGTTTTTTTTTTTTTGTTTTTTTTTTGTGTTTTAGTTTAAATAGTAATTAATTTGTGCTTTGCAAACCAAAATTGAAATGAACATTTAAATAACTGCACAGTCCTAAGCTACAGGTTCCCAGCACAGCAAATTTTGCAGTGTTAAATCCACACTTAATCATATTTATTTGTGTAACACATTTCAGTAGCATGTCAGTTCCAAGTTCTTTACATAGTGAAAACCTAAAATGCATCATAAACAGACATAGTCAACCGTTGTGAAAACAAATGTTACATTTTGTCTAGTGCCACTGTTAAAACAATCAACACACATCAAACATGTTATTTGGTGCATAATAAAGTAGAAGTACTATGATCAAAAGCTACTCTAAACAGGTGAGTTTTATTCTTGATTTTAATTAACTCAACATTTCCAGTTTTCTGGAAACTGAGATTTGATTTGCATAGAAGCTGAATACAGTTTGCACTTACGTGTATGTGGTTATCAGAAATTGTGTTTAACTTTTTTTCAACAGCGCATTCTACTCTGTCTGTTTTGAAAGAGTCGATAAACTTTCACACTGCATATTTAACACTCCACAATTTACTGTAAGTGAGGCAGGAGATGCAGATGTAATCCTGTATGGCAGGTCGTACCTCTAACTGCAAAGAGGAGCTCTGGCTTGGCCTGAATCCTTCTTGTCTTGTGATCGCTCTCTCAGCAGTCACACTCGTCGGATCCTAGCTTTACAGTTCAGTTTGTATCTTCTACCAAAAATGCAGCTACATGCATGCAGGAGACGGGTATAGTGATTTTTCTGCCCCATGTCTGAGCTCTATCTCAGGTTGAGTTAGTGCACAGTATGAGGTAGGTGACATTCCTTCCCTTAAGGAAGCAGGAAGCTTTAAATACACTGCCCTGCCCAGTTATTTAGGCTTTATAAGAAGCTAAGCATGTCTCTCTATTGTGTTTTAAAGATGTCTGGGAATCAATTGGCAAAGTCTTTCCTCATTTGTGCGCTGATCTAATGAATGTGGGTGGGTGAAAAAGATCAGCACATTTTTACAAAACTCTGTCCCTCCCTTGTCTCTGGTTGGTTTTGTGTGAGGGTTGCTTTGAGTAGAGTAGTCAAGTGTGAAGTTTTGACTGAGCGGACGTGTGGACCTGAGCTCTGGTTATGCAGTTGTGAGCCTGCAGTTCCAACCCGTCTTGTCCACTTTTGTTAAAACAGAGCTGAGGAGTTAAATACCAGTCGGCTGGCCGAGCTGGAGGACGACATTCAGCAACAGTTAGCCCGAGCAGAGGAGCGGGCCAGAGACGAGGTGAGTGCCATATGTACAATTTTTATGTACAAACATAACGAGTTAATGTTGCTTTCCGGCTGAAACAAAAAGCTTGTTATTATTTTTTTTTTTTACCAGAACCACCTACATAGCTGTGGTGAAGTCAACAGGTTATGTGTCTTTCTCACAAAGAGGCTCTGTAATGTCAGATGAAAGCCTCGCTTCACGCTCTTAGCCGGCCTGCACCTCTGACTGCTTTGGTTTCATGTTTGCAGGAGCGAAAGAAAATGGAAGGAATCATAGCAACCATGCAGAGGAAACACAATGATGAGATTGCAGATCTGCATGCCACAGCTGATCAACTGTTAATGGTAGGCCTGTCACAGAAAAACGCATATGACTTTTTTTTTTTTTTTTTTTCTCCAATGGAAAATATTCTGTGTTTTACACTTTAACAACTAGGACAACAAATTCTATCCGAGACAGTCTAATGCATTCAATGTTTGTTTTTCAGCCTGTCACACACATTTGAAACGCATACACATTGTCTAAAAACTGTAAAAGATACGCTGCAGGTTCTTTTGAAAGAGACTTTAAATACTATGTTATTGTATTGGGATTTTAAGTGGAAGTAGAATCATCTGTAATGACACAAATTGTCTCAGAGCAGAACAGACTAAAGGACTTACTTTGCTAGGTACTCCATAAAAACTTGAAGTGCCTGTTGATCGTAACCAGTCTGAAAGAAATGCACAACAGTTGATGATATTCCTCACAATTTATTTCTTTTTTAACTTTATTGGAACTAACGTAAGCCTCTTCTGAAACTACTCGGGCAATAATAAAACACAAAGTGCTTATGTTTTAACACAGTAGCTGTCTGTGTGTGGAAGCGCTTGCTGCTTTTGTCCTGTAGATGGCCACAGTTGACAGTAAACACAAATAAAGACACCAGCTCTTCCTTGTAAGCAGGATTACTGGTTAATGCTGCTCACAGTGATGAGTAGAATGTGTGCACTCTTTAATTTCAAGAGATTTATTTTAAACCTAAGCCAAACATGCGTTTGGGGAAATCCGTAAACGGCGATCCCACTCTTCATTCTTGCGTCATTATGTTAGACTTACAAGTAATGGTGCCTAGTATATACAATTAAAATTTTCCCTCATTCTCCTGTTGTAGTATTTGACAATATGTGAAATGTTAACTAAAACTAGCAACAGAAACGTGTTTCAGCTGTCTAACAAAATGTTTATGTGGCTTTAATTTGGAGAACCAGGAGAGCTCTGAACTAAACCACGCTAAAGACGAGGTGATCAAACTGAACAAGCAGATCAGTGATCTATTGCAGGTAAGGCATCTGGATTCCAAGTCAATTATATCACATGCACTTTGGGTTAAATTGCTTAAAAGTGCGTCTTTGTGCAGGAAAATGAGCAGTTGCGAAGTTCTCTGGTGCAAAACCAGACAAACATGGCTGTACTCCACTCTGAGCTGGACAAGCTGAAGAACATGTTTGAAGAGCAGAAAGCCCAGCATGAAAGGTAAAGTTTGTTGTTTTTGTTGTTTTTTCTGGTTAAATTAATACATTTTGTTCCATTGCTTTATGGAATGAAAGTGTGTAATTGTTATTTTTTTTTTCTTCACAGAGAAACAGAAGTATTAAAAAAGATGGTGACAGAATATCAGTCGTACTCTAACCACATTCAGGTCCTCCAGTGAGTCCACCTTGATCATATTTCTTGTTTTGGATGGCCTAATGAAGAATGCAAAAAAAAAAAAAAAAAGATGATTATTATTGTATAGAATAGATAAGATTTAGATATCAAAGGTCAACAATAAAAAATCAAACTTTTTAAGCAACTGTAACAAAATTAAAATGACTTTAAAAATAGAGAAGCAATCAATTTTGCAAAATATCATGGTGGAGAGTAATCCTAAGGTGAAGAGCCGCTTGGTTCAAACCTCTATAGCTTGTAGTATCCAGGTACAGTGAGGGAAATGGACAGTGTGGATCTTAAAGTCTGTGAAAAAGTCACAATATGCAGAAGATCAGAGAGATGTGGAGGTGCAAAGTTGTGACGAGACCTGAAACTGTGAGGAAGAAATTTAAAATCAACACAGTAATTCACAGAAAGTTTATGTAGTTGTTTGTGGACAGAATTAATATGCTTATTGGGGGGGAAAAAACAAACATGACCCAAGCAGCTATATTCTGTATCATTTGGAGTCTATGGAGATTTTCGTGATGAACCACGCAAGTCACTTAAGCTCTATTTGAGTCCAGGCAAATATTGCCAAATACTTTTGGCAATATAGTGCTGGCTGTTATTTGTACAATATTGAATTGTAGGTCTGAGACTGAGTCACTCCAATCCAACTTCTGTTTATACACGAAGAGCATATTTGCACTGTATAAGATTGGTTTCTGCTCTTCTTGTTGATCTGTTTAGAGTGAATATGTGGCTGTAAGGTGTGCCCTTACCAGCTTGTTTGTACAGCAGGTAGTCTATTCGACAGGCTCTCTTGCTAGTGTGGCTGCTACATGAGTGCTTCTTGTGGTTATTCTGAAAAAAAAAAGTAAGCATTTTGTACTAAATACTTACTGAAATCTCAGTTATGTTTGTATTGATGTGTAATGATGGCCCTTGACAAAATATAATGTATACTCGTTTTCTCAGTTATTGACTTCTGTGTCTTCTGACACTGAAGTCAATAATTAAATGAACTTTAAATTGTTTTGTTGCCGAAATGAACTTGATTGTTTTATTTAAAAAAGGAACAAGCTGGACTTATTTTGTAACGGGCTGCTAATGAGCCTATATGATATTATAACTCAAATCCATAAGAAGAAAAAAATGACAATCAAATGCGAAAATAACGACTTTGAAAGAAATGAAAGCTAAAGAGAAATTACAGAATGAGGAACAACTTGATGTTTTCCTCGAGGAACTGTGTGAATATTGACTATATGCTCTTGTACTTTCTTGAACACATCATCAGGGAAATGAACAAGAAGCTTTATGACAGTAATGACGGACTGCGTTCAGCTTTAGCCAGTCAGATGGTTGCAGCTAAAAGGAGGGTGAGTTCCTTGTTTGCTCAGCTATGTTTCCTCATACCTGCTGGCATTGTCAGAAAGAACCTCAATGTTCTGTTAAGTGCACAAGTAAAATAAAATGTTTCTAATCCACTCAACAGCTGTCTCCTCAAGACGAAATCCCTGCCAGGAGAATGAAACCTATTCGACAGAGCACACTCAATCATGGCAGGTAGATGGAGTTCCTGTGCTCACCTGCATGACAACTCGGACTCATCACTGGGAAGATCAATTGTCACAACAATAATCTGATATGTGTGTGTGTGTGTGTGTGTGTGTGTGTGTGCAGATCCGAGCAGAACCCCAGCATCTCCCGTGTGTCCACCTGGGCTGACCGGTACCTGGATAGCGGCTTGCCAATGGACACGGTTGAGAACTCAGCCATTGACTATGATTCTGACGACAGCATGAGCTCTTTGGAAACCGTGCACCACAGTTACTCGTCCATGCTGTCAGATGTAGAGGTGGGGGAGTGGGGGGGAACGGAGCAGGATCGATTAAAAACGGCAACAGTTTTTATTCTGCCAGAACCTTTTAAAATGGTATTTATTCTGGTTGTTGCAGATATCAGAGGTCCGGTCCGAGGCTGCAGTCTCTGTAGCTCCCAGCCAATCCAGCTCCATCTCTTCATCCCTGCGAAAGCCCCTGTCTGCCTTTCCCACCAAGGTTAAAAAAAAAAAAAAAAAAGTTGTAAGATTCATGATATCTTACAAACGGGCAACAACATGGACATAGACCAATTTGTTGGAATTCTAATTAATTAAATAAGTTCTGATTTCATTAGTGCAGGAGTTATCTCATACCTTTTTGTCAACTTTTTTTCTCTCCCTCTTTATATTCTGCTACATGTTGCAATAAGACAGTCATTGGCCAGCGGCTAAAAGAAAAGGGCCTTACTTAGTGGTTGTGCATTACTAATTAAGAATTCACAGAATCTTTGATCCAGCTATAGAAATAATGAATTAATAATACGTTTATTTATTTATTGGATCCATATGTGATCTCGTATTCCTAATTTTCTTTGTGACTCTCTTTGCAGCAGGTAGGGGACAGCGTCACAGTGACAGAAGGACCTTCACCAGTGTACCGTGTTGTTTTAGCAGGAGATGCAGGAGCTGGAAAGTCCAGTTTTCTGTTGCGCTTGACACTCAATGAATTTAGAGCAGACATTCAGACAACGTTGGGTAGGTAACCGTAAATATGCTGCCTTCACATACACAAGTGTTTTTTTTTTTGTTGTTTTTTTTTACTTACAAGCACACTGGAAATACCCTGAAAAAGGAGTCTGTGTTGAATTGTTTTATCCAGAGAGATGCTACCTGCTTCACTTTTTCCCCATCTCATCCCGTTTTAAATAAATTTGTTAAAAAATTAATCTCACAGCTGTGAATTCCTGACTTCAGATATTTTAAAATTATACATTTCTGCACCCAGGTATTGATTTCCAGATGAAGAAGTTGCAGGTGGATGGAGAGACGATGAGTCTGGAGATATGGGACACGGCCGGTCAGGAAAGGTACACCGCTTCCTAGAAAGAAGTTTCAAGATGGTAGCGACATGGAAATAATGGATTGCATCACTGTAAATGTGTAAACATTGACAAGATGCACTTTGCTTAAAAAGAGCTGTGCTTCCTTTTACTGTAGGTTCCGTAGCATTGCCAAATCCTTTTTCCGTAAAGCTCATGGAGTCCTGCTGCTTTATGATGTTACCTCAGAAAAGAGCTTCCTGAACGTCAGAGAGTGGATAGATCAAATTCAGGTAACCACGGCTCTGATGAGACATTAAATGCATCTCACAGATGGTTGTAATACGTACTGTACGTCTTCTTCTGTGTTTTTTTTTTTCTTTAAGGAGTCCGTAGATGAAAAAATTCCTTTTTGTGTTGTTGGAAACAAGGTGGACCTCCGGGAGCAACTTCCTGAAGGAAGCTGCGTTTGCAGCTCACACGGAGAAAAGCTGGCCCAGGTGTTACTTTCACCACATGAATGATTGTTTTATAAAGATGTTCAGCCCTCGAGGTGTCGGAGTAAACAGTCTGCAGTCGGGAATGTTGACGCTTTGCTTTGTCTTCGCTTTGCAGGCGTACGGCGCCATGTTCTGTGAGACGAGTGCCAAAGAAGGAGCCAACATTGTTGAAGCTGTGCTTCATCTAGCGCGGTAGGAAAGTTGCCTGCAAAAATGCCTGTTTTAAAAGTAACTGTAGCATATTGAGAGATGGGCCTGTGTCTTTCTTTGTTTCTACAGAGAAATAAAGAAAAATGGCAAATTGAGGTGGGAGTCAGAATCTCGGATCATGTTGAACAAGACCCTCCAGAAGAAGGTGGTTAAAGGTTGCTGTGGACTGTAAACATGAGGACAGAACAATGAAGGATATCGCGCTGCTTGTATCTCAAAAAGGAACAACATTAAGCTTGTTTACTTTTGTTTTTACTTTATTCTATTTCACCTCTTAACTGTAAACATAGTGAAGGGTTACTCTTTGGTCAAAATGAAGGTTTTTGTAGTAAACTGCACATGTACAAATACAAATTCACATCATGTATTTTGCCGAAAATATTTAAGCTTTTATATTTATTTGGAAATGGATAAGTATTATTACCAGAATTAGGATTTAGCCTAAATATATTTAATAATTTTTAAGAGTTTGTCAAATGTTTTTGTTTAAATATCCCTCTGGAATCGGGACTGTAATGCTAACAGAGATGTATTTGTTTAGAGGATTACATTTACCAGCATCTCCTTCAATATTTTATGGTGAAATATATTTTAACATATGAACTTTGTGGAGCGTTGATCAAATGTAATTTTGAGCTATTTTACTGAGTTTGTTGGGGGGTTTTTTTTTTACACTTTTTAAAGCATGTTTGTAAGCAAAAATAAAGGCAACCCCTTCCCCAAATAAAACTGACTGCAAACAACTTTTATAAACTTATCAACTGACTCTCTTCTAAAAATCCACTTTTCAGTAAAAACATTCAAAGCTCAAGTTCAGTTTTCTTCCCGGCTGTGCCGCTCATACGGTGGGGACCTGCTGGAAGACAACTGGAAATCGATCAGCTCCAGTGAATCGCATATTTTTTTCCTTCCTGCTGAGGATTTTTAGTTTCTTGCGGTCATAATCACAGACGTCACCAAGCTGCCCAAGGCCACCACCAGAGCTCCCAGGATGAACTTCCAGGAAAGTCCCTGGAAACATAAGAAGGGAGTGATATGAATATGATTAATTTATCATAGTATCAAATGAAATGATTGGGTTGAGTACAATTAAAGCCAGATATTTACATACACTATATAAAAAGACACCGATCTGTATTTTTTCTCTTTTTGGTTTCTTCACATTAAATCTTTTTTTTTTTTTTTTATGTAATGATTACTGTGACTTCTATTTGCCAAATGCCAGAATGAGTGAGAATATCATTTACAACTTTATTTTTTTTTCAAATTTTGTATTTTACTTAATTGGTTTTGCGCCAATGTTTTGGGTATCCTTTGAAAATCCTTTCACAATAGTCTCGTGGACTTTTGGCCCAGTGCTCCAGACAGAACTTATGTAACCGAATCAGGTTTATTGCCCACACTCGCCTTTCCAAATCTCCCCACAGCAGGAGCAGAGAGCAGGGCTTTCTGACAGCCACTGCAAAGCAGTGACTTTAACTAATTCAGCTTTAAAATTTCGTCTGGGCTTGATCCACACATGATCACTGGCGATTCCCATGGTGTTTATGCTTACTTTTAAAAAATATATATATTATTGGAGCCATGGTGTTCTCAGAGCTCATAAACTTATACATTTGAAATAAGTAATACAAAAAAAATTATGGCATTTAGCAAATGTAAAGAAATATTAGTAATCCTAACTAACACAGAACATAAGTTTGTGTCTCCATTTCAATTATCCTCTTATTCTTGCCTGTGTGAGAGGCATCAACAGTCTGTCACAGGGGCATCTTCTTACACAGCAGATGTAAATATCTGGTTTCTATTTAATGGCTTACTGAAGACTTTTTCTTAGAAGGAATAAGGAATGGTGTGATATCATCTCCGAGCACCTTTGCTGGTTTGACTCTCCACTGTTGCGTATCTTTGCCTCCCGATTGTTGTTTGACAAGTTTGGACAATTCTGCATGGATTGCCTAAGTGTACAGAAGAAAATGTCTTTAAGAAAACTTTAAAATTATACAGTGCATAAGTAATGTGTTGACAGCACTTCACTTTTTCCACATTTTATGTCACAACCTTATTTGAGATTGTAAAAAAAAAAATGACTCTCTCCTCAAACTTCCACACACAACACCCCATCATAGCAATGTGTTACCGCAAATGATGGGAGGCGGGGTTGTGAAATTGTATTATATTTAAAAAAAAAGACAAGGTGAAGGTGACGTTTAAACTGATAAAATACAAAACCCACTAACTTCTTTCAAGCAGCAAAATGAAAGTTTCCTCAAAGAATTTCTTCACTCTTCTGCTTACAGGTATAATTCCCAAAGCAGCAGATATTTCTGACCCGTCTGGGCAAGTCCAGATATATTGGTGAATGTGGCAGCTTGTCCTCTGTGTCAGGTCGCTGTATTACCGGCAGTGGGATTTTGTAAACAGAGTACAGACCACACAGCCATTTCAAACTGGATTTTCAGACTGTGCAAAAAATAATTTGTGAAAAGCAATCTTTATTACTCTGTAAAAAGTGTGTTCTGTAGCTGAAATTAATGACTGAAACAGATTTTAAAAAAATATTTCTTAACCTTAGATTTTCCGGTAACACTTTATTTGAAGGGGTGTGCATAAGACTGACATTCAATTATCATAATTTACAAAATCATGCAAGGTTGGCACTTTTAATGGACTTTTAATGCAACTTTGAGAGCAACTTTGCATTAAAAGTGTCATTATTTACCAAATGACACTTCATGACAGCATTCATAAACATTCATAAAGACTTATTTATGTTCATGACGGGTATTATGTCATGTTTATGACAGTGTCATGTCAGTCTTCTGCACACCACTTCAAATAAAGTGTTACCGATTTTCCCTCAGTCCTGGTTAGTGAAATTTGTCTAGAACTGACAAAAAAAAAAAACTACAGGGCTCTTTGGAAAAAATGAGTTATTGTTTTGTTTTTGTTTTTGTTTTTTTCACAAATCCTGACCAGAAAGTTAGCTTACTTAGTTAAATAAATAAAAAAAACAAAAAAAAAAAAAATTGTTTCAGTGTTTAAGTTTGATAACAAAAAAAGCATAAATCTTAACGGTTTTGTACCAAAACACAAAAAAAATGCTGAAACAGTTTTTTTTTTTTTTCTTTTCTTTTTTTTTTTTTTTTTAATTAAACTCATATGAAGAAAAAAACTGCTTGGTTATCATGTCTGGCCAAACCTTTTAATGAGCCACAGGAGGGCCTACAGAGCCATTTGTGGCTTTGTAGCTACAAGTTGCAGATCTCTTGAATATCCCAACACAAAGTTGTGCTGAGTTGTGAAGTGGAAGGATAAAGTTATATGGGCTTTACATGCAATACGCTGCATATGATAACAGCATGTCATTGCGGACAACTTACTGGCAGATTAGGAAGGAACGCAAAAATAGGGAGTATCATCTCAGCCACATGATCTCACCTTGGTGGTTGGCTCCAGTTTCAAGGCCTGTTTTAGCACCTCCATGGCCTCTTTGTATTCGCCCTTATCTGACAGCAGCTGAAAGAGATTAGAAGACCTGGAGCTTGAGCACTTCTAGAATACCCATAAATTAAAGTAATTATGTCCCAATATCATTTTCCCTCAAAACAATATCTAACACAGGATAACACATTTTTCTCCTCCTTCAAAGAACGCCACGTGTAGGTCACTATTAGAGATTGGGTGAGATGTTTTATTACATCTCTCGGTGATAACGTGACCCTCACCTTTCCGGTCCTGAAAAGAGCCTTGACGTTGTTGGGCTGGAGGGTCAGGACGTCCCGGCTGGTGTGCAGTGCCTCGTCGAACTGCTCCAGTCTGAGCTGAGCGGTGGCCAGGTTGTTCAGACACTTCACCCGGTATTCCCGCACCTCTTCCTCCTCCTCCTTCATGCCAACATCGTTGCCATCTGCACAGATACTGGCATGTAGCTCACTGCATGCTCCCATGCACTTGATACTGGATTGATTTCATTTTGTTATAAACCAAAAAAGAAAAAAGAAAAAAAACAAATGGAGGAGAAAAAAGTAGTTGCATAAATAATCTTGGGAGGGATTATTATTATTATTATTATTATTATTATTATTATTATTATTTTATTTTATTTTATTTTTTTTTTTTAAATCCTTATTTTAAAAACGCAAATTTCACGGAACAATTCCCTGTGGTTCATGCTCTGCTTTTCAATTCAGCTGGTTATAGTATTCCTTCTCCTGCGTGGTGTCTGTACCAGACCCAAACATCTAACCGAAAAAGGTATTGACCAAAAAAATGAAGATTTGTTCACACAAAAACATTTTACTCTGCACTCTTGACTTGTTGGATCACAAATCCAAGCAGTTCATGAATGGTTTATGTGCACCAAGTTTAACCTTAATGCCGATTTTAGCCATTTGTCTTCAATGTGTTGATTTTTTAAATTTATTTTTCTGGAATGTCTAGTTTTGACTTTGTGTTGTTAGGAGCAAAATAGTTGACACTACTTCCACAAGTTGTTTGTGTCCTGCCACTAAAATAAAAGCTGCACATGATTTAGATTTTCTTTCCTCAAGGCGGAATAGATGGATAAAGACAAATGTGGTACTTTTTTCACTCAGTAAATAACAGCTTGCTTTTTTTTATTTTTAAAAACTGTTCTATGGATGATTTTAGCATGAGAAACAGAACGTTTCTAATGTTACCCCTGTGCGTAATTTAATCTCTGTATGAATACATCTGTTCTGCTGTTTGCTTTTGAACACTTAAAGTTGGATTCAAATCATTTAAAATTCTGCTAGACCTGTAAATATAAGAACATTTGCATTTCTCCAGTTTAATTCTTCATCTTCTCTTTGACTGATTACAATATCTGTATGATCTGAATAAACTCGTCTCTTCGCTCTTATTGATTCATTATGAGGCAGCTGATGTTTTTACTTCGTCTTATTCAGCCACATTTCTCCCTCGGGCTTTCTCTGCCTCGTCGATGATTAGCGTGATTAAGGAGGTTGAAATGGTGGGAAAGTTGATTGTCTTTGATCATGCAAAAGAATTAAGTGAAAGCATTTACGGCGGCGCTCAGCACAGATGGACGCAGCCGTGCATGGAGACGCTGCGATTAGCGTGATTGGTGGAGCACTCCTGTCAGATGACATTCTATACCTGCAGTGTTTGTTCACATGCCCTTGATGTAGCCAGCAGTATAGAAATACCTCAGGATTAAATCAGTGCTACCTTGGCTGTGTGTGGTCAGCACCTCCAGAGCTACATAATAAGCTCTGGCAGCCAGGCTGTACTCCTCTCTCTGGAAATGAAAGTTTCCTCGCTCTCTCTTCTGGTTGCCAACGCGGATGCGGTCGGCGATGGGCAGAGTTTCCGGGTCCGGTTTGTCTCTGATGTCCAGCAGCTGCAGTTGGTAGAGTAGTGGAGCCCATGCAGGGATGTCAGGCTCTCTGCACAGAAATAAGCAAGCAAAGTTAATACCAGGGTACATTTTCCTCTAAGAAAGTTCCCTATTTTTCTCTGTGTTTTTTTTTTTCAGATATTTTCTGTAAAAGCGCAATACGTATCTGTGTCACAGAGTGGATGTCAGAGACCAATAGGCGTCCTTTTCTTCCTTAACGTTTCCCTGATTTCCTAATGAATAATTTTTTTCTTTGTTGTGCTTTTGTCACATCATGCACATATTCTTTGTTTCCATTTAGAGTTCGACGGAGAATAAAAGGATTGACTTCCAGGTCACTAATAAAATGGATACAGTCCCATCCTAAGTGCTATGTGTTGCCATTGGGAGTAACTTGGAGTTTACTTGGTTCCCAACTCAAAGCTGTGTAAACACTTCAACATTGTAATATTGTGCAGGAAAATTAAACATGGATTTTAAAATGTTTTACAAATTAAAATATGAAAAGTGTTGTGTTGTCTAGAAGCATCTTTTGCTGCAAATACAGCAGAAAGAAAGTATTAAGAAAGTATCAGCTTTGCACATCTATGGACTGAAATTTCTGCCCATGCTTCTTTGCAAAATAGCTTTAGCTCAGCCTGATTACATGGAATGCTTCTGTGATTTTTTTTTTTTTTTTGCTGCAGATTTTTAACTTTCACCTTTATTTAGGTCAGTACTTTGACTGGACCATTATAATTCATGAACATTCTTTGATTTTAACGATGTACTGTTGCTCTGGTTTTATGGTACACCTCTGCACCAGCCTCAAGTCATTTTTAGTCTCTAACACATTTATTTATTTATTTATTTATTTTACCAGGATTGTTCTGTATTTCTTTCATCCATCTTCCAAACTACTCTGACCAGCTTCTCTGTCCCCAACAGCATAACGTTTCCACCACCATGTTCCTCAGAATAGATGTCAAGGTGCTATGCAATATTATATGCCTTATTTTATTGACTGTTGCCTTTTTTTTTTTTTTTTCATTTTGATGTTACACAACTAGGTTGTATAATGTGACATTATAAAGGTCGGTTATCTTCTGAGCAAACCAACAAACAGGCATGATCATGGTGCTGAAGGAGCATCAGTGTTAAGATGGCAGCAGGATCTCTCAGTACAGATTAATTTGAACTGGATCCAGCAGCCTATGCACTTCAACAATAACACCTTCAAAGATGTCTCAGCCACGCCAGCTCATTTAAGCGGGCAAGTATCTGAAACTCGTACGAACACGATGGCTCAAGAGTCACTCTGAAAGAAAGTTAATTTGGTTTTTAATCATCTGTCTCCTGTGCACTCGTGGCTCACAATAGCCCATAAGCAGTTCCACTGTGGAGGTTCTGATTCCAGATGTGTGAAAGAGGAAGGTAATAAGACGGAAAGATCATGGGTTGGCAGTAGAGTTCAGTACATCATATTACAAAGATACAATTAAAAGTTGTTAAAAGGTCACTTTTAACAACTAAATGTAAAAAAAAAAAAAAAGATCCCCTGGGTTCAGTTAAAACAGAAAACTTTTAATACTACGTCACAAATTTGGTGAAGTTTAGCTTTCTGCTTGCCTTGACACCGTTGCAGTTTCGTGACAATAGTAGCTCTGAGAGTCGTGTCAAGTCATGAATTATTCAAACTGGTTGTGCCACTGACACAGTTAATGTTACTCCAACACAACTGGTTGTGTACACAGACAGTATGCTGCTGCGTCAGCTGTTGGGATCAGGTTACCCTTTCACCTGTTCCCCTCCGGAGGCCTCGCCCTGTATCACAAACAGCACCCACAGGGGCGTGAAGTTAGCAGCCGAGCTCAGGCTTCAGGAATCTGAGCGCAATCGCCGCAGACACCACTGTTTTGGTGGTGTCAGAGTATTATGAAACAACTGTCTGCCAGGATATGAACGCAGTCTGGCTGTCTCCACTTCGAGCCACTCTTATCAGAAAACACTGGATAACATTCAAGGCTACATCTTATGTAACAGTGTGCAGCAAATAAACAATCATACTTGCAGTGTAGTTTGTGCTGTGGAAATTTGATGAATGGTTTTTAGATCAAATTTGCTTCTTTCTGGTCACCAACAAAAAGGATTACTTTTCTGCAAGGGAATGAAATCAAAATCACTAAACTAAACTGAATCTTTGTGATTTATTTGATCTTCCAGTTGGAACTCTGCAGTAAATAAAATAAATGAAACCGTCCCTTCCTCAAAGTGTCCCTGGTGATTTGTACTAGTGCCGTCCCTCTTCATGATGCTTTTTGTTCTTTAATGTTTCTAGTGCCAGTACCCTAGTTCTTGGCTCAGAACCCATTTTAAAAATTTTAAGACAAGCAGGAAAGCAACAATGCAAAAACAAACAAACAAACAAACAAAAAAACCTTACATTTTTGCTATCTTATTTTCAACAAAAGCTAATTTTACATGAGGCCTGCCTCCTTTAATCGTCAATAGCTTGATTTGCTTTCATTTAACTCGCTTCTGTCTCTTTTGCTGCTCAGGGTGTTTTTAGCACCAGATTGTGTGCAGAATTTCTGTGAGAGTGTGGAAACACCAGCCAACTACCGAGTATGTGAAACTAAAACATGTATTTGTTCAAATTGCTATTTTTCTTTCTTTGTGTGGACATCTGCACTAGGCACAAACTCTCATGCCAGCTTTGGGGCATGTGAATTATGTGTACAGACTGTAATGGATTTTATTTCTGGTCCAATGCTGGCAGATTAGTGCAGCCAGAAAGCTCGTGCATCGTTGTGTGTTTTAGTTGAGTTTTACATTGCAGCTGCACAGCAAACACCCCTGTGTGCACATAATAGGACAAATGGTGAAATGTTATTCCCCATTAGGATAAGAGATGTCTATAATTTACAGAAATTGCATGTGACAAGCTGCAACTCCAGTCTTAATTATTCGCAAATGCTCTGTGTATGTTTACAGCCATTCACAAGCCTTCAGGCAATATCTCTGTTGTGCACATGCAACAAAGCACACACAAAGCTGACAGTCTGGCATCGTCTGCAAATGTTACTCCTTCCCACAGGGTTGATTGAGAGTATGCATTTGTTTAAGAACTAAGATGTTGTTGATGTACAACAATCTGTGAACGACTTTATTGGTGAACTTTGTTGTATTTCTCTAATCTGCTGCCGCGTTGTGCAATTTGCAGCAGGCTGATTCTCTCAGATAGTGTGGAAAGGGGCGAAGCTTAAATGCTCTGTTTGCAAACTGCAAATATACCTTTAATAGGATAACTGGACTCAGCTGTAGTTCTGACTTAATAACTTTGTGCTTGCGGTTTTCTGCTTATGGCTCAAAAAGTTGAATTATTAAGGGGTCCAAAATGAAAACAAATTGAAATCTAACTCGTGCTAAAAAATTAGCCCCTTTATTCAGGGGTTCTGTCAGTCTTCTCTTGAGGCATCTTTGCTTGACTCTTCATACCGTGGAGGACTTTGGGATATTGAGTATCTCAGCTGGTCTTGTGCCTGCCCTGTGGATATATTCACTGCATACTTGATGAATAGATTGCAGTTTTTTTTTCTTCTCCATTTCCTTCCATTTAACATCACAGACGACCATAGTGAATTTGTACAGTTTCAGGAAGGATAATGCACTATGTCTCAAAGCTCAAATACTCTCAAGCTGATTTATTTATTTATTTATTTATTTATTTTTTACCATAGCAGTGTTTTAACTGTACTCCAATGGCCTCTACAGTCATCACAGCTCAACCCGACTGATCTTTAAGATGTGGTGCAGCAGGAGACTGGTATCATAAATACGCAGCTGTCAAGAAAGCAACTGCATGTTGCTATCCTGTCAGGATTGATCCCTACAATCTCTAGAATATTTGTGACACCTCATTGAATCTATGTTATTAAGAGTTACTGTAGTTCATAAGGCAAACAGGGTTCAACCTCAGACTAATAACTTACTTAACTTACTTAATAAAGCAACTAGTTTGTGTGACTCAGTTAAAATAGGTAACTTTGTCATTCTTCTGTACCATTGCTGAAGGTAGGGGTTGCTTTACACTGTAAAGCATTATAATCTATATATGTATGTATGTATTTGTGCAACTAACACTGGCTTTTGAAGATTTGGATAATGCTTGGCTTTGTAAACAGCTCCAGTGAAACCCTCTCACTCATCGTGTCATTAACTATTGATCAGTTTCCAACAGTCAAATTATCCACTTTGTTGCTTCTGACTCACACAGACTGAGGCACATTATTTGAGGGGTGATGACTCATTGATATTGCTGCTTAAGTGCAAGCAACGCTAACTACTGTGAATGTGCCACATTGATGCACTGAATACTAAATGACAAATTATCCTGTGGATAAAGTGTCACAGAGACTCGCAAAGACACTGATGGGCAGGATGTAGCCTGGCACTGTGGGATTCGACAAGTGTAAAGCTTTTAAGATCAGCAGTTAGTAAGAAAAAAGAAAGAAAAAAAAAACAAAAAAACCAAAAAAAAAAACAAAGCATAATGCAGAGCATTCGATCACAATCTTTACCTGAGACACTAATAAATTCTGAGATTAACTTGTGGACATTGAACAAACCCAACTTGACCAATGAGGAGTTAGAAATGGATCCTATTTACAGATCTATGAGGTTTTTGGTGTTGCAGAGGTCAACAAAGATTAGCATAACACCAGTGAACTACTGAGCTGAGCTTAGCCAGAGAGCCTCCAAACAGGAAGCAGAAGGTGGTGAAGGTAAGGAGATTCCTTCGCAAACTTGAACAGGCAACTGAAAACTATGGATGGTTCATAAAGTGAGCAGCAATGGACTCAAACTATCTTCCAGCTTTTGAGCAACCTGATTGCACAAAAAGGAAATGTTAACACCTTTTTCTCACTCTTTGTGAACATTAATATTAGGGTTTTATTAATGAAGATATTCTGTGTTTATACAATGAGTAACAGGAGAACCTGCTGCATTACAACCACAAACGTTTGTGAATTTTAGGAGAATTTAATATGAAAACCCAAAACAAAATAGGACATCACTGTGAAACAGAAGAAAAATATGTGTGCCCTCTTATTTGTGACCCTTTAAGCATGAAAGCAGATAATTCGTTCTCCAGGTTCACTTCATCTTGGGGTGAAACAAGGAAGCAGGTTGTTGTTTAACGTAAACCAGGAGACACAGACGGGGTGTTGGGAGGCAGGGCAGAGCCTGAGGCCTGCAGAGATCAATAGCAGACTGACTTAAAGATATGGGACATTTGCTGTGGTTGCAGCTCTGATAGCACTGACAGACACAGGCTCAGGTGCCAGACAGGATCTGTGTCAACAAACTTCTTCTGAGTGATATTCTCTGCAGGTCACCATGAGGACTGGGAAACAGAATTCGTGGACCAGTGAGGTTACTTTAGGCAGAACACCATGAACACCATGCTGTCAATAAGGAAAAGGTGTTTCACTTCATATCTTATTACCTCAAGCTGGTATATTACTCTGGAAATGTAACCTGACTTAAAGAAAGCTATTCACTTCCCTTAAAACTAATAATTCATATAAATAAAGGTCTGTGTATGCATCAACACGTTCTCTGAAATCAAAATTTCTAAAGAAAATAGGGTTTGGGGAATATTTACAATTGAAACAGATTCAAAGCTTCTGCTTGTTCTTGCTTGGATCCGATGTTTTGGCAATCTGCGTGGCGGCGCAGATTGCCAAAACAACTGTTTTGTTTTTCATACCATCTAATATAATGAATTAAACGTGATAAAAACAAACAGAAGGATCTCAAACAGCAACACGTTGCTGATGTTAGAAAGTTCAAGAACAGATGAGAAACAAAGTCACTGAGATGTTTGAGTCTGTATAAGATTACAGCAGAATTTCGAAGTCTTCAAAGGGATCCTGGATTTAAAACCATTGGGATCTATAACATGCAAGTATGACGAAAAAGAAGAACTAAAATAAATATATAAGGTGCATGGCAGAAACAGGTTTCTGTGTTATTAATTTCAAAAGAATTAAATAGGATGTAAAAGATGGAATCTGAAAAAAAAATATATATATATTAGGCTTATTCCCCACAGAGTTAATCTACACATTTCAGTCAGAAATGTTTCTGTAGTGATCAGACTAGGGAAGAAATATTTCCAGTCATTTTATGTTCATAAGAGAGGACGTCCTTATGTCATGAGAAGGGTATGAATTCATTACTGCTGACTTACACTGGTGTGTCGTGGCTGAGCCTGCTTCTTCATGAAAGTGACTCAACTTGCTGTCTGTCATGCAGACCCCTGGCTGCTGTGAACAAAAGGAAAAACCTCCCTCCGAGAAAGAAAACAGTGGTCACTTTGACGTCACACACTCCATAAATGATGGAAAGGCCAGCCATGTGCCTCATCCCGGTCTCTATGGTTACAACTTCAGATGGCACACTAATATGGTGTAATAAATATAGCCTGGGGCTTGTATGATAATACAAGATCCAAGAGGATTTATGAGGTTGTTTTTTTTTTCATAAGCGTGAAACAGGTCTGCTGCTGCTGCTGTTTTTCAGCCATGTGTTTGTTTTGACTCTTGGATGCAAGCGCGGCATCCACTCACCACCATGCAAAGAGGCTTAGCTATAATCCGGACGTTGCTGAGACGTCACAGATGTTTTTCCTCTCTTATTTCTGGTTGTAATTTGGAGCAAATCAGCCTGCTATTGTAGTCACAGATCAAGAAACCAAACTACGGTGTGAGGCCCTTTTTAGCTTCTCCCTCGGCATGCGCTTCCCTCTCTTTCTTTTTATTTCCTCCTCCAGCAGTGGGGCCAATGAAAGAGGACTTGGAGGGATCAAAGGTATCTACTGCCAACATCCTGGCTGCTGAGCTCCATTAAAGTCCTCATATAACCTGCAGCATATTTTCACGGGCCTCTTAAAATGCATAATAACTCTGCTTCAGACAACATGCAGAAGATGTTTTTTTTGTCTGTTTGTTTTATTTTTTCAGACCTTTTAATTTTGGTGAGCATCTGAAGACTCATTAAGCAACAAAACGTCATTAAGTACAGAAAATATATCTTTGCGTGTACAGAAGCTGACAGAATTGGGAAAGGTTTTGGGCAAATTTAGAGTTCCAGAATAAATGTGATGATCTGATGCATCCAGCTTAAAATGCAGGAACAATAATGAGTAACTTCTTTTGTTTACATTGACTCGGAGTTTATGCTAGACTTCGTCATTTTGACTGACGGGCCACTCTTACTCTATTTTTTACATGTCAAGTTTTAAAATGATATCCATTACATATTCAATTGCACGTAATTTTCTAGTTAATTTTCAAACTCGACAAGAGAATCACACCAAGGAGTTGAATAAATGTAACTTTTCCCCTGCAGTGACAAGAACCACTGACCGTGGCCCTAACAACAACATATATACAAAGAAATTAAGCAACTTCAATTAAAATATGAAATACATGTACACATGTATTTAAGCACATACAGAGCACGTTTTCTGAAAGAGAAGGGGGGTATAACTTAAGGGGTCACTCAAACTTCAAGATCCGCAATTTTAGAACAAGAAAAAGCTTCTGTATTTCAATTAAAGGTGTAAAGTTATGGAACAAGTTACATGAAGATTTAAAACAAAGCAATAGTTTAACACAATTCAAAAGAAAGTACAAAGAGGTAATTTTCAATAGATACACATACGGGTGATGGAAAGCAATAAGGTGTATTGCAGATAACAACTTGGTGTAAGGGTTTAGAAAGACAAACCAGAATAAAATGGGAAAATGTATAGGTAAATATTAGTAACTGTTACTTCTGACTGCCACTTTGATTTCGATTTGTTTAATGACAGTAGGACTCTAAAGTTTCAAGTGTTTAGGGGGTAGGAGTTTATAAGTTCTCACTTCTTCCTACCCCATTTTGAGCATATGTTAACTGAAACAAAAAAATCTGTATTTTCTCTTCTTTCTTATGCACTTCTTGTTACTGGGCACTATTTTATTTTTATATTTGTATTTGTATCATGTTCGAATAAAATTTCATTTCATTTCATTTCAATGAAGGAGGCTTCTCATTCATATCTTATATAATTTTATACCATACATCACGTGAAATAAAGAGTTTCTCTTTGAGGGTTATTTTGAAACAAATACTATTTGGACGCAGTCAAGGTACTTTTGAGTGAAAACATCACACAGGGGAGGAACAGCAGAAACTCTTATCAGGACACGTTCCCTGGAGCTAAATACCCCGGAAGCCTCAAGGCGACCTTCATCATCTTCTCCTCCGGAGAAGTTGTCTGGGTTTCTTTTCCCTAAATCAGCGCCTTTTGCACCACATCTGCACAATTTAAAGAAAGTACTTAATGTATGAAAGTGGCTTGAAAAAAAAAAAAAACTATAATCTTGGCCCGGGTGGGAGATCAGCAGAGGCTCAATAAATACTGACTCACAGCGGTTCATTACAGCGTCTTTCCAAGCCAAACGTTTGCACTCGTCTTGACGGAAAAAGGACAGTTAATGCAAAATTTATTAAACATGACTCTGTTCCACTGAATAAAGCACTCTGAGATGACTGAGATTTTCTTTAGCTTTACTGTATTTGATCTGTTTTGTGCATTGTGCAATGGTCTTCAAAAAACAAAAAAATCTGTTCTAAGGTCAGTGATGCTTTCTTGTCGTTGTCGCAAAACCTCTACATGCAATAACTTTACGTTAAAACAGATTAATAGCACAAAAAATGTCATGTTTCCTAAAGTTGGATGTTAAATATTTTCTCACCCTCCTTTTTCAGGCACACACTATCACCCACAGAAGGTTTAATACAATATTCTTCAGGGAGATTTTTCATCAGACAATGCAAAGTTATTTTCTACAACCCATCTAAAGTATAATGAATGCATCAAGAATTATAACTCCGATACATAACATGTGACAGTCGGAGGTTGCTTTTAGCTAGTTTTGTGTTTCCGTTTTATCAGGAGTCTGAATTTGTCTTATTTTACAAAAATCAAATCAAATCCAAGATATTTTTATATGATTCTTTTCTGAAGACTGGACAACTCAAATAAATATGTTAATGTATAATTTATAAGCATGTAAGTATATGTAAATCAATTACTATTTTTAATTAGTTATAAAATTCATTAAATATATTTAACTATAAATCAAGGAAAATATAATGCATGAGTTTAGGCGTGTGAGCATAAAATGTGTGAGTTTTTTTGCTCTCAGATAAGAAATAAAATACGAACCAATTCAAGGTAAAACATTTTTTTTTATTTTCCTCTTGGGACTACTGATTAGTACTTTTCACTTTATTTAAGAGTTTTAAGCTAAAACAAAGGTGTCAAATTCCTTGTCCTCTAGCAGTGTCCTACAACTGGTACAACAAACCCGAATCAAGTGGCTCAATCGTCTTTTCAGCATGTAATCAGTTCAGCGAGTTCTGTCAATGATACTTGAAAACTGGAGTTTTAGACTTGAGACCTGAAATGAAGCCCAACATCTATAAGCTCCTATAGAGATAGAAAGAAAATATTTGTTTACAAGCGTAAGTGAAACTATTTGACAATCCCCATAATGGATTTTTTAAAATGACTCTTCCACCAGGACAAGCTGCTCAAGGAAGGAGCCAAGAATTTGATAATCTAACTAAACCTTGTTCATTTGTTGTTGTTTTTCTCTCTCCTCCATTTCAGGTGAAAATGTTTTCAGCATTACAGAAGACGTGATTAGATCCATATGAAGCTCATTAGTTCGTCAAACCAGTCACAAGCCGACTTCGTCTCCCTTTATTTTTATTACTATGTATCAGATGTGAATTGTAGACATACCTGCTTCAAACAACTAAACAAATGTCAACAATTTAAAGGTCTTAAAAAAATCAACATCATTCTGTCAAATCACAAGTGAAGTTTCTGTTTTATGCAATAATCCGTAATCTTTCAGGTCTGGACTCTTATGTGAGGCAGCGACTGCATGAATTATTCCTCAAAAGGGCTTGAGGCAGAGCTTGGTTTTAAAGACTCAAAAAAGCAGTCTAACACGGATGTCATCATTTAATAAATGTTCCTGTAATGTTATATCCTCATGATATGTAATCCCAGGATTGACTTTAAACTCCTGATCAATAAACATGAACAAGCCGATGTCTCTGAGGTGTGTAACGTATGATAAAGGGCAGGATCTCCTGAGGCTCCGGGGCCCGAGGTTCAGTTTCACAGTGGATGCTCTGACAGGTTAAAGTTAAGTAATAACTGCTTAGCTCTTTCTTTGCTCAGATATTATGTCTACAGATTCTATAAACTGCATCTCCAGCTGTTTAAGGTATCACTATTTGAACTTTAAAGGTCTCTAATGGCCAAGCAAATTCTGACTGAAGCGCCAGTAAGCCAGTTACTCTTAAGGTCTGCTTACTTCAATGGCAGTGTAAAGACAGCTTTGTTTTAAAAAGTGAATGACTTAAAAGTCTACATAAGCGATTTTGCATAAAGATGGTGGAAATATATTTGTCCGAGTTGTAACGAGCATTCATGTTTGTTACAGCAAGCTCCTGTTTCTTTATGAATGCCATTTTGGTTAGGGTTTAAATGTCATAAAGAGATAGCAATCACAAAATAATTTCCTTTCCAAGCCTGAGCTGTCACATGAACATGGGTGAAATCAGATAACTCCCACAGGGAAAATGTCATCGTCCCTGGGATATCATTTTGCAAATTAGAAGCAGAACATGCAGACCCTGGTTATCAGAGTCTCTGAAGGTTGATTGGATGGGAATACATTTTAAGGCACATGATGTTGCTTAACTAGTTGACCTTCACACCTTAAACTGACAGATTTTCTTTTATTGTTTCTTTCTGGCTGCCATGGAATAAAATTGACCTGTCAGTAATTTGCAATTTACCTGCAGCAGAGACCAATCAGACTGATCTAAGTTTGAAAGATCATGAGGATTTTTTTTATGGCCTCGCTAACTGCTTCTCCGAGCAAAATTAGGAGTTATGATCCTCAAAGTTCCTGACCTCAATGACATTTTGTAAAGTACTCTTTCTGCTGTTAAGTTTAGTTTTTTTTCTTCTTTTTTTTTTTTTTATATGTCGCCAGGCCAGGAATCGAACCTGCAACAACTGGCGTGAGGACTAAGGCCTTGATACATGGGTTGTTTTTTGTCCCTGCGACACCACAGCACCCCTTCTTCTTCTTTTTTAAAACACCAACACAAAATTTCTTTTTGGTGAGATTTTCGAAACATGCTTTCTAAAGTGTAGATTCCTAAGAAATTGGATGAAGGTGTATCTGTTTGAACTAAAGATACAAAAAAATATATATATATACAAACTGTCTTGTTCACACATGGCTACTGTAGGGTTTTGTACCAGAACTCTGAACATTGTAGACATTTTTATGAAGAAAACAAAATAACAAACAAAAGTAAATGAGCAAAGACTTTTTTTTTTTTTTACCTTTAGCTTAACACTTCTTCTCGACTCATGTGCTGCTATAAACTATTTTCTCTAGGACTCAAACAGCCATTTTGATTTAACCATGAAGTTCATTCTCATTATTAGTCAGGGGCATACAAAACTAAATGCCTGAGGTAGAAGAGGAATAACCTCCTTCAAAATGCTCAGTAATGAGGGATATTCCATTGTGTTCCTGCTGTGATAGTTCTGCGTTTGATTTTGGCCATTTTAAGAAAGAATAAACATCGGAAAACCCTAGTTTTTACTTCATATTTGTATTATTATTTACTTGAATATTTATTAGTATTACTGAAATATCTGTCAAACATCCATACGTCTTAAAATTTTAGAAAACCACACAAAAGGGTGTCCTCATTTTATCGCTTGACTGTTTGTCTCCAAATGTGTCAAGAACCTCAGCTGTAGCAGGTGTGCCCAAGTCCAGTTCTGAAGAGCAACTATCCAACGACTTGTACATGCACCTCAAACACATCTGAGTCAAATGAACGGCTCGTCACCAGGCCTCTGTCTGGCTGAGTGGCTGCGGATGAGGGGATTTAACCACTTGACTCAGATGTGTTGGAATGGGGAGGAGAAATCTAAAAGCTGCAGAACAGCTTTCCAGGACTGGAGCACCCCTGGTTTTATTGAGTGTTAGCACTCTGTCACGTTTGAAGAAAAAAACCCTAAGGTTGGCTCTCTAAGTGTTTCTAATTTAACCCAACAATGACTCAGCTTCCATTTTGTGGCCAACCCTGCCTGAGAGTCATTAGCAGCTACCTCCTGACTTATTAGACACGTTGTCACACAGGAGCAGCTTGCGTTTGAGGCCTCCTTAGTCTCTCTTCCAGTGCAGAGATACAGACCATGAGTAATAAATACGAGTGAAGCAACACTTTTTTTTTTTTATTCAGAAAAAAAAGGGCTTGGTCTAACTCCAACCCAATTCATTGGAAAAGGCAAAGGTCAGCCTTAGAAAGCATGGAAAACAAATGTATTTAGCAGTTTATATTGCTCAGTTTGAACACCGAAACGGTTTTTGGAGGGGTTCAAATAAAATCTGTTTTTGTCCTCTGGCTCAGTTCTACTAATCTCATCATATTTATCCAACCACTGGGAGAGTCTCATTTACAAAGAGTCCTGCTAATGAGCCTGTGGTAATCTTCAAGGCTTAAACACTGCATGCCTGATTTTGAGCTCGCAGGGAGGACGTCAGCGGGAATCTGCCAGTCATTAACTCTGAGAGGAATATTTAGAGCGTCTGTGCATGTGTGCGAGCGTGAGTTTGCATGCGGTGCGTTGCTGCAGACGTCTGATGACGACGCGCTGACGTCTCAGTGGGATGAGTCATGTTCCACTCACGCTCGCAGATCCACAACAACATAACCGAGGTGTCACTTGTCACTCTGCAGAGACCTCTTTCCTCCGGCCTCCCAGGCTTGCGCTCGTCACCTCCCATCCCCCCTGCAGCAGGAGAAGCACACCGTGCTGCACACTACCAACACATACAGTTATTTGTTTAGACCCACTGCTGCCTCAGCCAGCGAGACCATGATGCATTCAACGCGTTAACCTGACGACGCAGACCTGTATCAGATTCTGTGTGTGTTTGTGTGTGTGTGTGTGTGTGTGAGAGAGCAGCGCGTCGCTGTCAGAAACAGCTTGCCCCTCCACTTTGCCATCTGCTTCCATTCTGCTGTAGTTACAGATGAGCAAAATGAATAAAAAGGGCTCATTAGTTGCCCAGCAACTTAATCAGTTATTACAAGACAGTCTGCTGCAGCTTCTGTTGCGACAGAGGAGTGTTTTGCTTTTCAGTTGGTGTGAGGAAGTATTTGGGAAAGTGTGAAATAATGATAAGATACAAAGTTTAGGAGCGAACAAATAAGAAATAGGACCAAGCGGGCTCGTGGTCAAAGCTCCAAGAAATAGAGTCTGTGTTTGAGCAATGGCAAGAAAATGACCAAATGCAGCTAGGAATATAAATGCATTGTTTTATTAAGTCAAAGCAAGCAAAGCTACAAACAGCGCTAACATGAAACAGTCCTGTGTTGGGCATGCTGCCCAACCACATCTGAGGGTGAAAGTGTTTATAGTGTTCTGAACAGCTACTCTTCTGAGTAGCTGGCTGCTAGAGAGAGGAGACACAGTTATAATTTTTTCAGACTGGAATAATGAGATGGTGGCTCATCAAAGACATTCAGTTTAGACTTTACTGTTATAACAGAAAGGAACAAAGGCAGTTGTCTAAATCTCTGGAACATACAAATGTCACAACAAAGCAGGCTCCTTATTGTGATTGTTTTTCATGTTTTTATTGCAACCACCAGAGTTCAATTAAACATGTAATCACCCACTCACTGGGGCACTGCGAAGAATCTGGCGCACTGATCATTTGCTACAAAACGCAAGCAGGCCGTAACTGCGTATTACTTTACAATAAAAGATAAGGAGAGAGGTCGGTTACATTTTTGCAAAAGCAAAATAAGTTAAGTGAGAAATATATTTAACACTGTGAAAACTTTTTTTTCCAAGAAGATGGTGCTAAGAGTTGGAAAAGAGTCAGCCTGGGGCCAGTTAGCAGACCGCTGTCTGAAAATCTTAGAGGTTGGAAGGATAACAGCTCAACAGGTTTGAGATTTCTTTATGAGGAAGGGGATTTTTTTAGGCCTGTGGGGAGTGGTACGTTTGAAGCATTGAATAACAGAAATATTACAGGAGGAAATTAAGCCTTAAATTCATAAAAAACCTCAATTATTTAAATATTTTCCTGTAGATTCACACATGACACAAGCTGTTGCTCATGTACCACAAGAACAAAAGGTTGGCTAGTTACTAACTCTGGTCTGCAAAATCTTGCATTCTTTTTAAAAGCCTATTTTATATTACACAATGACTACATTATTCCAATTACACTATCTACTTTTTGCAGTAATTTTAATTAAATTCTATTCAGTATTTTTGAGGACATTTTATTTTAAAACAGTGTCTCAACTTACCCCAAAGTAGAAAAAAATATGTCATCTGCAGATTTGACAAAGAGCTTGTTAAAGAAGTCTTCCAATTTGTCGCTTTGTTCACTTTTTACTGGTACAAAAACAAAACGACTTTTTTTGCCAGTTTGGAGGAGGACAGAGGAGTAGTTTACAAAGTCTTTTAATTTGGAGCATACATCAAAGTTTTTCTGTTATAGTTTAGGTTTCCATTCAACAAATTTTAACAAGACCACATTATGTTCTTAGGTTGTTGTTTTTTTCCTCTCTCTTAAACATTGGGTTAGGTTTTTGCTGTTACATATCCTTCGTCTTACTCCACCAAATTAACTGTTGTGGTTATGAGTACTATAGACTGCAGCCACAAATTAAATATAAATAACAGCTGGTATGGTTAAGAAAATTGCTGGTCAATCTAACCTTGTTTGATTATCATGTGTTGCTTTCTTATACCGTACTCTGGAAAACAAACCGTTGTAACATGTTGCTTATTTCACAAAGTACAACCCCACAACATGTCCACATTTAAGGGGACATATTCTGCTTAAGCACCGGCTTGTGAGACTCAGTCATGATAGGTGAGCATTAGACAGCAGTTAAAGCTGTAAATATAACATAATTGCACTTTTCAACCTTTTATTTTTGAGGTAAGGTTCTCTGTAACCACATCAACTGGACACAATGACATCAATTGAGGAAGGATGAGAAGCAACAAAGCAACATACAAAAATCGTATTTGTTCAATCATGTTAACCGATCACTTGCAGAATTAGTCAATATCTCTTATACTTATGATGCAAATTTTACAAAAAGGGAACCACACGACAACTGTAAATAGGTAACTACATTGGCAACATTTTTTTTATTAAATTCTAAAATAATATAATTGAATTATAGATAGTCATTTCCCCTAAAGAAATGCATTTCATCAGCTATAATTATTTCCTTTCTCATAATGTTTTGAAATGGTAAGCAACAAACTTGGTGTGAGCTATGCAAGGACTGAGGTGTTTTTGGTGTAAAGTTAACCTGCTGCCTTGGTCCTTTTGGACAATAAAGGGAGTAAGTTACAGAGCAGAGCTCCAGTCAGAGTCATTGTTCACTTCCTGGTTCTGTCAAGCTACAGCACACTTTGTTGTCAAATAGTATGTAAAAAGATTGTCTTTGAAGATGTATAACCAAAGCATTTTCCAAATGGTCTTGTGACTAATCCTACTAAGCTGCAGTACAGATTTTTAAATAAAATATCAGACAATATTATAAAAGTCCTGCACCCAATTCTTTGTTCTGCTTAAGTAATAGTGTCCGTTCAATGAGCTGCAGCTTATTGAGCAATGAGTTCAAACGAGCAAAAAGTCTTAGACTGTATGGCTTTGTCGTTATCTCTTCTGAGGAATCTCTCAGCTTCGAACGCCTGTGGGTGTGAAGCGACTTCCAGCCAGCTTGTTTTATCCGATTTTTGTGTCACTAATGAGAGACATGCATCATAATTATTTACCAGCAGAAGCTAGACATGGTAAATCCAGATTTAAACAGTGACTGAATATTATAATTATGAAATTACAAAACAATTCTGTGTCACTGAAGTGCATCACACATCACACTCCTACCACTCCCGCCTCTGATCACATCTTTTCTAGAGAAGATGAAGTCGATGGTCCACAAAGCACCGTATTTTTTATTAGCTTCCTTCGTATCATGATCTTGTGACAATACTGTCAGTTCCAATTGTTGAATGAACTTTAAAAGCAACCTATAAACGTTTCCATCCATTATTACTTCGTAAACAGTGTGCCGCTGTCTGACGTCATGGTTCTTCTTCTGTGCGTGTGGGTCACTTTGGGGGTCGTAAATCGATCACACAGAAGTCTGATTGTGGTCACATTTAATTAGTAGCATGAACGACCAAGCAAAATAAAATAAAAACAAAAGAGAACAGATTTTGGTAAAAAAAAAATATATATATATATATATATATATATATATATATATATATATATATATATATATATATATATGAAATCAGCATCAAGATCTTCTCTGCAAATGTAATTTGTTTTTGTTTGATTTTGGGGCTTGTCATTGTTTTATGTATTAATGCTTGAAAGCTGCTTTGTGTTCATCTTTTTCTCTCACGCTTTTTTTTTTTTTTTTTACATTTATTGCTTCTTGGCAAGAGAATGAATCATCAGCAACATGCCTGAGCACAACTGAAAAGAATGAGTTTTAAAAATTCTAGCATGGGTACTTTAAATACAAAATGGTTTGTCCAAATACAAATACAAAGATAAAAGGAAGTGATGACACAGCTACTGTGTACTGTGTATTACATACTTCACAAAAGGGAGTTAACATTGATTTGAGAGAAATATATTTACAAAATAGTCAATCAAGCAAGATACTGACAATGCTTCGTCCTCTTATTTCGCAGTTTCTACTCACTTACACTATCAAGCAAAAGCTCAATAAAAGCATATTTTGCTAGAGGACATTTGCTTTCCCATTTAAATTTACTAGTAGCGCAGAAAGCAGAAGTAGCTTTAACTATGAACAGTACTATATTACAGACAATACTGCTGATGTGAGAGATAAGCCTCCTGCTGGCAGAGGGGAAAGGTAAACATCCAGGGAGATTAGATGACAGACATGTGCAATTCAAACAGTGATTCCAGTGGTAAAAAAAAAAAAAAGAAACAAAAAAAAGTGCAGCCACGGCGCCGAAAAAGCGGCCATCTAGATTTCAAAAGTTATTCAACCTATTTGCACCGTCCAGAATTTAATTATTGCTTGATTTTAGTTCAACTTTAACCTGTTGAAAGTACGCGGCAGTGTAGCAGCACTGTTGCAAACTGAAGAGAGCGTGCTCATTGGGAGCTGAGCCCGATGTTATCTGTAGCACTGCAGCTGTCAGTGCTTGCTGGCCTGCTCCCGAAGTATGAGATCTGGGTGTGGTTTTCTCGTCAACTTGCTGTGACTGTGCCGGGAAAGAGAATCGCAGAGCCAAAAAGGCTACAGTCAAACTAGTTTAGATCACGTGACTTCACAGTCAAGAGTTCAGCTGTTGGTTTTATAGCAAAAAAAAAACAAAAAAACATCTGGTCTATAAACAAGTTTAAGCTACACCAAACATCAGAGTGTTTGCTAGAGTTTTCTTGCAGAGAGGAAGCATCAAAAGAGACAAATGGTTCAATTTTCGTATTGTGCTTTTCACAGCAGAGCGTCACAAAGGTCACATTATTCATTTTAGCCAGGTGGCTCTGCAGAGTGAGTCACAGAGTGATCAGAGGACATCCACCTTCTTGGAGAGGACAGCATGCTTACGCACATGGACACAGGGGAGGAGAGACTGCACATAAAAACTAATAAAATTGACAGAGGCCAGTGCAACTGTCTGGCGAGTGAGTCATTCCACCTGTGTAATTGCAAGTGCCTATTGTAATGAAAAGCAGAAGTGCTAGTGTTTCACTGTGTCATGTTACACGGGATGATAAGAAGAGAGATTAGTTTGCAAGAAGGAGGAAGAGTGAACATTTATTACATCTGGCATAAAGCTAATCAGAATGCAACTTTCCACTTTTTCAGAGAGAACAAAAAAAAAAAAACAATCATAATTTCCCTCATTCTGGTGGCGAGTTACAAACACGCCACCAGAATGCTTGGTTTTAACTGCAGTTAAAACCAAGCAGATCTGGCAGCCAGAAGTAGAGATGCACTAAGAAATCACCTGGAGTCTTGATCAGCTCTGGACCTGTGAGCAGGTGGTCACAAACAGGAAACACTCAGAGAGTTGTTTTATTTTCATGCCACCCAAAGAAACTAGATTAGGTGTTTGGTTTCTGACTGGTTTGTCAATGTTAAGGGCAAATCGAGCTAAAATCATCAGATTCCAATCTCTAGAGGCTTCCTCAATGCATCGCTAGTTCTGATTTCACAATGTTGTACGTTTCTGCAAATGTGTCTCATTATAACTGGCTAAGTGTACGTCATTTGGTAGTCAAATGTAGAACATTTAACTTTTAAAAAACTAGGAAGTAGGGAGGGTGACTAGAGTAAGAGAAACTTGCTCTATTTAACCCTTTTGAGCTTTTAACTTCAGTCTGTCATGAAGGTTATGCTAGATTTATAATGTATCTGTGATTGTTTAGGCAGAAAGCTGGAATAGTTACAGGCAGGACAAAGCTTTACAAAATCAGAAGATTTGAAAACAGCCTCAAATTGTGGCACTGCTAATAAAAACAAATGTGATACCTAAACCAAAAGATTAGGTTAACTTATTCAAGTTAAAGTCAACCAAACAGGTGTGAATTTTGAATTCAGAGTCATGCAAAGTAACACAGGACCTTTTGTGCAAGGTGAGGTGGCTTCTGTCATTTTCAATAGTGATCTTGACTGTAGACTTTGTAAGGGTCTGGATTATTGGTTGGAATCTACTCCATTTTAGTTCTATGCCTTTCTCCACTCTAGGCTGAAAATCACACATTATCTCATTTGTGTTTCTCTACCTTAGACACAGAGGAACTGCTCAGGAAAAAAAAAATAAACTTTCTCTGTAAACATGTTTTGTCAAAGCAGTAATTTTTTGTGCTTTAAAGAACAGCTGAAGAAACACACACAAACCAAAAATGTCATGAGTCACTGACATCTTCTATGTCAACTAAAGTTGCTTAACTCTTCCTTGATTTCAATATGCCTCTTTCCTGAGAATCCTACATCTGATTCAACCTCTTAGGAACCTGCACACATCTCTTTTAGTCTGAAAATAACTTCCTGTCACGCCTGAATTTTGATAAAAACGCTGAAGCCCTGAGATTACTAATTTGGTGGAGCTGCAGCTTAAGGAAGAGCTTTATGAAGGTAAGTGGCTCGCCCTCATGCTGCAGGGAGAAGTGATCTAAGCCAACAAAGCCTTAAAGTTGTGTTTCACACTGTATAGTGCACCGTATAATATATATTGATTGAGTATTGGCCCTCACTGCTGCTGGGCATAATTTACCCAAGCTGCACAGTAGTCTACACTGCTTTGGAAGAAGCAGAACAACAGACAGTATTTGAATGCAGAACATGCAAGGTTTTAAGAAATTGTGCTCTTGGGAGTTGGGCATTTTGTGTTTCAAAACTGAGAACTTTATTAAGTAATTAATTAATCAGCTTAGTGTGGAAAAAATAGAGCCTATGGCAATGGTTTTCACATTGCGATATGCAAACATGTAGAAAATGTTCTGTTCAGTTATCACCAAAATGTAATTTTAAAGCCAAATGCAAGGAAATCTGTGACGAAAACCTGGTAGAGGCTTTAAAGTGGCAATAAGAAAGCCATTGTTGAACAAAAGAGATGAAAGTTTACCACATCCCATGTGGGACAAAACCAAAATGTGGAACGAGGGGCTTTGGTCTGAGGAGGCATTCATATATGCCCTCTAAGAGTCTTGTTGAGCTGTTTTACAGAGCAGAACCAGCAACAGAGCAGAGATATTCTTTCTAGATCTCCAATGCTATTTGAGACATACTTCCAAAAGATCAATGAGAGGACCTGCATCTACAAAGGCACAACTGAGGGTTCAATACAACTGTATGTCACACTGATCAGATCCCTGTTCCATACAAACAAACTTTTATTCTGCTTCATAAACTTGCACTAAGTTGCCTCACTCTGTTGCAAAAAATATTGGTAAAATACGTGGATTGTTGTGATTGCAAATGTAAAAATGTTCAAGTGATATAAATATGTTTGGAGATTCCCCTAAGCTTCTTAAATGGGGGCAACATGGTGAACTCACTGAATGTTCAACTATTTTATCCAGATAAATATTGGTGCCTCCTACAATTCATTCTGATGACCCTCTTTGTTGTAGCAATCAAGTTAATGCTCCCACCATCTCTAGGGGTGTGTGTGTGTCCTCGACAGTGCTGCCAGCAGAACACAGACTACGTGAGCTACAGATCCTGCAGACTGCAGTGATGAATCATACTGTCTGACCAGCTTTGCACTCCCTGATGTGCTCTTAACAGCTCTGTTTGCAGCAGAGGATTGACAGAGTTCAATCAGTGCATATGCCAGAGAACAGAAAGAGGCTAATGAGATTTCCCCCATTGTCTTCCTGTCTGTCACATTATAGTACAGGCATGCTGAGGTCACTCAATCCGCACTCAAACATGACATCTGTTGCTGCTTATATTTTATTTTATTTTTGTATCTCTTATAATCAAATATTTAATGAACTGTTTAACTTCTCAACAAGAACTCAGAACAACAAAGACTAAAAGAGATCTGGCTCAACTCACATCAGAGAAACTGACAATATTTCTAACTGAAACACTTCATATTCCGTGACCCGAGAAAAAAACAGTTTAAGGTAACGCACATCAGTTAAATGAATCATATTGGAAAAGCAGACACGAAGCTCTGATTTTGTACCTTGTGGTTCAAATAAGGTTTGACTGCACAGCACACAACCCTAATCAGTGGCATCAAAACAATCATTAACCAGCCTCCTGCTGCCTCCTGCTCCACACACGACATGGAAAGAGATTCCCGACTTCTCACAGGCTGTGTTCTTCGCAGAGTGCTCGCAATACAAACACTGGCTAATGTGCAGCACTTAGAACAGGTAGAAAAAAAAACTGTTTTATACAAGAGAAAAAAACAAGCTCTCACTACAAAATGTTTGAATGTTAGATTTATTTATTTATTGATGACAATGGTCTATATTTTCTCCTTAGCTATAAAACTAGATGTGGGCCATAAATCTAGCAATGAATTCTGCCCCTTTTCTCGCTTTTACTGCCACATGATAATATTCAGCAAACAAATGGGAGCTAATGCAGCTTTTCTGCCGATGAGTGTTCTGTCTGTAGAAAAATGCTGGAAAATATTTTATGTTATGGGTTTCTTAAGCTATAATGATCACAGTTTGCCTCCCTCAAAAGCATATTTGGATCACCACTGTGTGCTTTAATCTATTAATTCATAATTGGCTCTAATGACAGTTGATGATATTGCCTTTTTAATAAAATTGCATCACAGCCTGACTACATATTACGGTCAATTATCCCTGTGTAAGCACCGACAACTAAATAAATCAGCAGATTTGATCGTTAGACGGTTTTATGAAGTGTTTATGCGGTGTGACACGCAATATGATACAATTACTTATTTGCACGTTGTTAGATTTGAACAGCATTACTCGCTTTTGCCTGTTCAGTTTATCTTGAGCAAACAATTGAACTGTAAAGGACAGGTTTTAAGCAGCAGTTACTAAGTGATTTTTCCGTTTATACTGGCTCTTCACTGGTGCAAAGGTTACAAACCCAAGCTATTGGCTGTAATATGAGTAGGGTTACCCCATAGGTTAGGAGGTTACAGACACACCACGGATAGGTTCCTCCTGAATGGTGTTCAGACAAAGCCATCTGCTCCTGTTTATGGTCCATTAACCCCGCTAACCCAAGATGCACAGTCTGCCCCCACAGCAACAGGTTCAAGAGGCTAAAGATGACATTTTGATGTCATTATTGTCAAAGTAAAGATAAGTGCCTGAATCCTGTTGAGCCTGTTCTGAGTATGTTTTCTCATTTCCAAGATGACAATAAACAAAAGCAACTGGAAAATCCTTACCTTCCCAGAAGTCCATAGGCATACTGGGAATCTGCCAGCAGTAATGTGATCTCCCCCTTTTGCATGGACATGACACACTCCTCTAGAGCCTACAGGTGTCAAGAAACACATCACTCAGAACACTATTCACATCCAGCTAATTGCATGGTTAAACAAAAACACATGTGCGTGGATTTGTCGCGTATTTCAATTAACTAACAACTTTTAAATATGTTATCTTTTCTTTTTCAGATTTCAAAGCTAAATGAGTGAGCTTGTAGAAGTGCAACTCCTCAACTGTCACCTGGAAAATGCCTACATGTAATCCGATGGAACCATGAAGGGACCAGCGTCCTCGTCTTAGTTTAGAAGGTTTTGACCCCGACTTTTCGTGATCCAGACAATTAGACCTGCTGTCACAGATGAATAAGTGGGAGGACTTGAGTTGCTATAAATTTTAGAGGAGATGAAAACAGTTGGTACATCTAAATAGAAGCAATGCAGTAGCTGTGGAAACTGTTTATGGCATCATTGTCCCTCTTTTTCATTGACTTTGTGGGATGAGAATCTTCAAATTGATATTCTGTGGGTCAGAATCTGCAAAGATTGTGAAGCTCTGGTCCAGACTATCTTTTATTTGGCAAGAAGACAATGTACCATTATGAGCAAGTAATTGCCCTAAAACTTTGGTGAGAAAATCACTTCTAGTTCTGAATATTTTTGTAAAAGCTTTAGTGGGGGGTTTGTACGCCATCTCAAAAAGTCACAAAGACCTATTTTCAAGGTCTACATAAGTATACAATGATATTTCTATTTCTATTCCCTTCTAAAATGTTTGAAAATTTGACTTGAACCTTTTAAGTGAATTTATTAAAAATAGGAAAATATATCAGAAAATTTGACATCTTCATATTGTGGAATTTTGAAATCCTCAACATCTGACCCAAAAGTTTCAGGAGATTTAAAAAAAAAAAAAAAAAACTCATCTTTCTAAAACATTCACAATGTTTCCTTAAAGTCACACCACCCTTTTGATTCTTTTCACTGCATTTTATTAACTGAAACATGAATAGATGTTAAGGTTGACTAATAGATTTGATTTTGACAAAAAAAAAAAAAAAATTGTCATGAGGATTCGTGCCCAACAGCAACATATTGGAACCGTGTTTAGAAAGCAGCTCACATTTTAATTACCTGTCAGTCTGAATAACATTTTTGTTATTTTCAGATTTAAAGAATTACAAAGGCAAACATCCCTTATCCTACATTGTTAAGCCTGTGTTGTGAGCCCATAACAATACAGATTTGTTGACTTTTTTGAGGCAACACACACCCACACACACACACACACACACACACACACAATAGGATCCTTCAGGAAAAGCACAGGAGTATCACCTGTATTACATCTCCCTCTCCGATAACAAAGACAAGTTTGCAGTCCTTCTCCACCACAGTCCGGTCCTCAAGAACGCCCTGCATCTTCACAGTGACCTCTTGACCCCAGGTGGAGCGTGGGACCTGTTCGTCTCCTGATTCCAGAATTTTCTTCCTCAACAGCTGGTCCTCTGCATAACAGCAAAGTAAAGTACAAATCTAAGACTCTGGATTTATAGGAAACTATCCACAAGGACTTCCAGTTATTGCAGTTGGTTTAACAGTTTGACATTTAAAAGTTACTCTACTTTCCAATATCAGGAGTTCAGATGACTTATTTCATGTGTTCTTACCTGTGATGTTCTCCCAGTCCTCTGCCGCGAAGAGCTCCTCAAACTGAGCACATGTCCATTCTTCCACAGCGTATTCTGGAAAGAGAATCTCTGCTGAGCTGTCCCTCTCCACAACATCCTCTTCTGTCGAGGGGTCTTGAAACCGGACCATCTTCCAGCTGTTTGTTTTCTTCAGTTTTTTCTCTACCTTGCATTCTGCTTGTCGTCTCTCTTGCTCGCAGTTGGATAAGCTTTTCATCTCCTTGTCTTTACTCTCGACTGCATGGTTCTCGAGTTCAGATGGGTCTTTCCCACAGAGCTCTTCACCTTGTTCTGGAGGCCCACAAGGCAGTTTGTTCAGAGGATCGCAGTCTGCGGGTTCAGAAATGGGTTCTGCCACCTCAGGCTCTGTGGGATCCAAAACACCATCCCTCTGCTCCTCACAACACGGCTCTGTCTCCATTTCACTGAGCGATGGAGACCGTCTGCATTAGTCCCAAGAGATGATCCTATTTGCTCAGCCGATGACCTACTGAGGTGTAGGGTTGTTGCTCTCACCTATTCTTTGTTTAGACAAAAAATATATATATCTCCTATATCGCCATAAAAACATTTAGGAATCCATGTTGTGTTTTGGATAATCCACCTCAGAATGCATTCCTGCTTTACCCAGTCACATATGATGCTTTTAAAGTTTTGTCCCACCTGCAAAATCTGCAATTCCGCCTCCCTTTGACCTCTCCTCAACAGCTTGCATCCATCTTAGTCAACTTAATTCATCGATGTGGTGGCTACAAAAAAAAAAGAAAAAAATCAATGTAAAGAACCTGCACAGCGCAACGAAGAACTCACAGCCAGCAGACTGTGCAGTGGTAATCTACAGGATTAGAAGGAGAAAAAACCTAATCTGACAGAACGCCTGTAAGCTTCTTAATGACTTCACTGTCGTTCTGCTCAACACATGTGTAATATTGTGACAATTTAGTGATGTTTACCAATATTTTTTTAAAAAACAAGCACCCAATTTGGTTACATTGAGTTGTATTAGAAAGTATTTATTATCAAAATTCAAATTAAGACAACCAACAGCCAGCAGAAAGTAAGGGGTACACCAGATTATTGATTATGTAAAAAGTGCCATGTTCAAACTTTTAAGAATCAATGTATTTTTTGCCTAACATAAAAACATGGTCTCACAGAGAGAAAAGTTCTGTTTTCTTCTTCTTCTAAGTAATACAATGCTTATCAAAGCTGTGAGCAAATATTTAACAAAGCCAAACCTTTTAAGATGTTTTGGGGTTTAGCTTTTTAAACAGTGACATCTTTCAAAACCCATTAGAGCTGAAAACTCAAGTTTACATGCAATGAAAATTATATATTATTTTTCATGGCAGCATAGTGCAGTTATATATAGAAGTCTATCACATTAAAGTAACATCAAAGTATTTATTTTTGTGTGGTTTGTTTTTCTAATGGGTAAAAAAATGGTTACTTCCCTATATCAAAGGTAAATCATCAGCACACTGTCAGTATGGAATATTACAATCTTAAAGCACTATTAGGGTGTAACACTTGGCAGGCTACAGCATTTCAGGAGCAGTGCATTGAAATTCTACCTGCCAATACATAATTTAGCCACTTGGACGTCTGTAATGCCATTAACTGATCCAGATATTAGCACCTAAAATCAGAAGCCTAAAAGAGGGAGCAGAGGATGGTGTGAAAGAATAAAGAGTAATAAGAAAAACAGTTGGTAATCATTACCAACGCATTACTGAATTAGAATTCCCCCATTCCGAGACATCAGATGGATTTCTATTTCTATTTGACAAACACTGTAATGTTTAATAAAACAAATGTGGCAACAATGGTGAATGAAATGTTTTTGACATTGCTTTCAAACACATATTTGTTGATCACTGTAACACCAATATCACTCTACATTTCTACATTTCATAAATAAACACTGCCTCTCTGACTCATTCTTTAATCCACATCAAAGGATGTTATCCATCAGGATTAAATTAATCCAAATTCCATTTCTGGCATTTCATTTCTCTGACAGGCAGATGTTTTGCATGTGTCAATATTGTTTTGTTGTTGTTGTTGTTTTTGAAGGTTTTGTATTCAAAACCTTAAAGGAGTTTTTTTTTTTTTTTAAGTTTGTATTCCTACACTTATGTTGTTTATTCTTGTTTTTTATGTGTCCACACAGAAGTATTGAATGAGTCTGATCAGTATTTATATTTTTCAGTATCCTCTATTAATATTTCTGGTTGCAATAGCTATCTCGTCTGATATAAAATTTTTAAAGATTGCGTCACACTACAATAAAGGTGAAATTTTAATGTGATGTCTGGGCATGTATTGTCTCTTATATAGTTACTGTCAGTATATGAGATTGCCTGGTAAAATAACATTCAGACATTATTTAGGAATCTCAGAGGTAAGATTAGTGTTTTAAGCTTAACTCTGCATTTCAGGCTCTTATTTTGAACTATATAAGGGAGTAGTTGTTGAGTAAAAATAAGCTTACATAAGAATTGAAGAAACCTTTACCACTTTAACCATATGTCTAGTAATATTTTAGCCACTTAGCAACTAACAGTTAAAGTAAGATTTAACTTTGTAGCTTTCCATTTACACAAAACGGATATTTTAGTTTTTAATGTGTCGGGATTGAAAATCATGGTCTCCAGTTCAAACTTTAAAGTACTTAAAGTGAACAGGATAATAAATAATAATAATAAATAATAATAACTAAAACCAGCTTCTTTAAAAAAAAAACACTAAGAGATATATTAAACCTTTGCTCTAGTGGTAAAACCACAAAACAGAAGACTTTTGAATTAGGACCATAAAGCTTTCCCAAGCCCATAAAGAAGACAAACAGGGTTTCAATATTTTTCACTGATTAGATCCTTGAAAAAAAAAAGTTTGTGATCTATATCAGTTTGTTAAAAAAGACTTTTAGTTTTTCAAAGAAAATTGTATGTCAATTATTTCCTCACTTCCACTTGATCCCAACATGTATTGTTTTGTCTGTTGAGCTAGGTGGACTTTTACAGTCTTTCTTAAATATTTTATGTGAGCCTACATGTTGTATTTGCAACATACTAAGCAGCATTGTTGATAGATGCAGTAAGACAACATGTTACATAGCTAGAACTAATGGCATGATGTCGATATAATAAACCTTTTACAATAATAGAAAAGTTATAAATAAAAATGAATAAACAGCATATAAACAGCAACATCCTGAGTAAAATGACATTTACTTCCTTGAATAAATGTTTGTATGCGTGTGTGTGTGTGTGTGCGTGTGTGTGTGTGTGTGTGTGTGTGTGTCTGTTTAAGTAGTAAGAAAATTCAAAGTGTATTTACCTAAATCCAAAGAAGCGAGACTTGGATCTGACCCATTGGCCAAATACATCAAAGAAAAAAACAGACTTCAAGCAACCGGAGTGGCATTGATGGCCAAGAATACTGACCAGAGAACCGAAAGTAAAAAAAAAAAAAAAAAAAAAAAACGAAAGAAGGAAAAAGCTTTGCACACATATTCAATATTTCAAGAATGCGTGTGCGCTGGTACTTGGGGGTGTGAGTGTACGTGTGTTAGCTCCGCCCCCACGCCTTCTTCTCCGTGACGTTCCGGGCAGAATGTCGCCAATCGGCTTCAGTTGTAGAAATGGCAGCGCTGAGACAGGAGCATCGGTATGGGCTCTCCTGTGGAAAAATTAACAAAAACAACCCGAGTCAAAGTCTTTACCACGTCAAACTCACTGACACGGCCATCCGGACCCTGGAAGCCTTCCAGAACCTGAAGGTAAGCAACATCACCCGCTTTAACTTTAAATCCACTGTGGCTTTTATTATTCCTGTAGGAACATTTTCTGTTTTCTTTATCGTCTCTCTCCCAACTCCGGGAATTGCTTTGGAAAACATCGCTTGGTTTATGTTTCGCACGGCGCACAAATAATATATTTTTTGAAAAACCCACAAAAGTTCAAATAGCTCTTTGTTTTGAGTATGGACTGTCTAAATTTCAGACCAAAAGGCGCTGGTGGCTGATAAAAGCAGGCTGATTTAAACGTATTCTCGCCCACTCAGAGAAAAGGCAGAGCTGAATTTATTAGGATCTAAACATGCAATTCTTAATATTTTTAATTTACTCCCCCATATTCCATAATTCGAACTGACTTAAGCAAACATAATATAAATTGGGCTAGATTTCTATGCGGTGTTCTTTTCTCTCTTTTTTTTTCTTTTTTAACCGAGTCTCCCTAAAAACAAACTTCTCATTTTTCATCTGACTATTACAAGCAGATATTTTCTCTCGGTTTATGTAGGCTACATCCCACCTAGTGTTGAATGTTCAGACGACGTCCGCTGAACGTTGTCTTGAACGTTCGCTGAACGCCGCCGACGTTTTCCGGACGTCAAAATGAAACACCATTAAACCATTAAACTTTCAGCTGAATGTCCGCCGGAAGTTCGCTGACAACTTTCAGAGGACATTCGCAGTAGGTGAAAATAAAATGCTATATATGGTTCTACTAGGTCGGTTGAAATGCTAATATGGCAGCAATATATTTGGAATGCAAGGTTTTCATGTGGAACAGTTGTCTTCCATTTCCTAGGGAAATTAATCCAATGGTGTAACAAATTGTAGAAGAAAAGCCCACACTCACTGTTTTAATGTGGAAAAGTTGTCTTCCATTCCTAGGAATATTAATCCAATGTTGTAACAAATTGGAAAATCGATGACGACCACTTAAAACACTTGACAAAGAATGTATTAATTTTACACAATCTTAAAATGTATTTTGGTAGAAGGATGAACGCATATGTTTCCATTTGTTTATTTTTTAAGGCAAACTGCTTGGCTTCGCTCGTTGCAATACATTGGATATTCGATCGAGAAAATGACTTGCCTTTTCAGATTCGGAACGCTGTTTTATTGCCTTTATGGCCCATTAGATTAGTCAGAGATCATTTAGTCTATCCAAAATGCTCTCTCTCCGCAGCAGTGTTTGATAAGACAGAGCTACAGTTGTGACTGCAGGAGGAGGCTCATTTAGTTGAGGGATTTTTTTTTTTTTTTTCCGCTGTCAAAACAAATGAGTCTGTTTTTGTGTGCGCCACATTCCCGAGTCGCATACAGCTTCTAAACCTGGACCCCGACCTTGGTGGTTGAGCTGGATAGTAAACAGCTGGGTTCGGTGGCACTGGCTCTGAAAGTTGTTGTGTATTGTTGATGCCCGCCCATCCCCGGAGCTCATTGGTCCGTGAAGCGGAGGAAACTCCGGAGCTCTCCCACAGCCTGACGGCTTCCTCCAGACCACAGCAGGCAAACAGAGAGGGGAGGAGACAGCAAGTTTTCCAAGCCGTAGACCACCCCAGAAAAGACCGGTTGAGGACACCCCCTGTGAGGGTAGAAGGTTTATGTCCTGCAGAAACCCGAACCTGACAGCTGCTGCTACTTGCTTACAATCAAGGGTGAAAAGAAACAGGGGAATGAGACCTCAAAGAAATGTTTTGTTTTTGTTTTGTTTTGTTTTTTTCCGCATTGAAAGTCACCATTACTGAAAACAGGTCTAATAAAAAAATGTAAATAAAACACTAAAATGCAGCATTTTAAAAGTTAAAATGGAGATAGCCTTTAAGAAAAAAAAGGCATTGCAATGAAAAAATAAAATCAGTGCCATTTATAAGTATAGTATAGTTGATTCGAATGTTGATCAATCTATTAGGCCATAAGAAGATAGTTTTATTATTCCTAAAGTGGGTTTGGGCTGCTTTGAATCTTTACATTTGTACCCATGCATTAATTAATGCATTATAAATGTAACTATATTATTTTCTGAAGACTTTATTTTACACCTCTTTTGATTCCTATGTGGATGGCTCTTATGAAAAACGATTCAATAACACCAAAATAATTGAGCAATCTCCGGTTTTATTTACTTGAGTCATGTAACAGTGACTCCAGATAATATTAAAAGAATATTATCGATAGACTTTAAATCCTCATTTATCTAAGCTGCTGTAAACTCTCCCTGGCCAGTTCAATTTGGCACAGGGTCAGTATAATCAGTCCTGTGAAGGATGACTCTCTTCTGTTACCCAAGTTGAGAATAGCCACAGGAAGAAAACCATAAAGAGGTGAAACGACCAGCACCCTTTCAAAGCCAAGGCTGCCATCTTCATATATTTTTATACTAATGAAACCACTTGTTTTTTGGGGGGTTTTGTTTAAATAATTTTATTGACACTGAACTTTTTATTATCGCCTGCATATTTGCTGATATATTTAGTCACATAAAATTGTTTCACATTAGTTTTTTGTTTGTAAATGATTTTTTTATTTACATTACAGCAGTTTGCTGCCAACGAGGCCTGTTTTATAAAGTAAATGGAAGCTGAATGTCTGTTGAAGTAAGACTACAACAAACTTCACAAGTTTTTGCAAAGTTTGACAAACAAGAACTAACACATATCAATCGCATATAAGAATAATGGAGCTGTGGTGTTGATAATTTAATAATGTTGTTACTGGTTGATAGCTACTATACATCCAATACAATGCACTGTGATAAATATAGAAATGCCTGTGGAATCAAGTCAGTATCAAATATTATGGTGATCTAATATTTGTAATGTAATCTTCACTCTGAAGATTTTTTTTTTGTTCAGATTAGGGATGGGCAGCATGGACAAAAAAAAAATCTACTGGAAACAGGATTTAAAAAAAATGACTTTCATTGTTAAAAGCAGGACTCAAATAAGAACAGAATAAAATAAAAAATACAAAGAAAAGCAAAAAAAAAAATGTTCAAACAGTGAGCATATTTATCTGATCCATATTGTCAATTTTAGTGGTTTGCAGACACTGTTACAACAAATAATATGATCGCTGTCCATCTCTAGTTCAGATTCAGTTTTCAAGGGTACAAAAGTGCATTCATTTCACCGTTCTTAACTATAATCTTATTAAAACCATAAAATAAAAGAGGAGATGGTGTGGCCCAGACAAGTCTGAGTGGAAATTTGTCAGAACAGATCACACATGAGTTGTTATATTTACCTAGGGTTCGTGCTTTGTCCTTTGGTTTTAAAAGTATATTTAACCACATTTTTATTTTACACCTAATTACCACTGGAATTGCGTGTTTAAAAGAAAAAAAAAGAAAAAAAAATATTCACAGAAATCACAAATGTGACATGAAGAAAATCTTCTGGTGGCAGTAGAATAATTAATTACTTCCACTTCTCTTCAGGTTAGAGCCAGAAACTCTTAACCTTTATACTTACTGTGGAACGGTGATTATAGCAACAAACACCGAGGCATGCAGAATGGCTACATATTTTTACCTATGATATTTGAACTGCTTCGTAGATTTGAGATGAACATGATTTGCAATTTAAATTGGACATTTTCTTCCCTTCTTCACAGGCTTCACTATCAAACCAGCCAGTAATTTGCTTCAAGGGAAGCCAGGGGGTAAGATGTTTTCCATATTTTCTGTAATGTTTCAGAAACTGAGAATATTTTTTTTTCCTGTTGAGCACATTCCTGAAGATTTCTCTTTGCCATCTTGTTAGATTATTTCATATTGAATTATCACTTACCATAGGTGCATGTCTGTTTTTCCCCAAAAGTTGGTGAATGATGGGGGTGCCATTATTGTTGTGCCAGAATTATATTGTGGTCGCTGTTAATCCAGTTCACCTCACAGCCTAGGGTGAAAGGTGTGATTCACTTCCACAATAGTACTTTGTTGTGTCAAGAATCCTTTATTAGACATGTCTAAACAGACACCAGGTGGATAGTCTTTGAGAGAGAAAAAAAAAATCATTTGGTACAGAAAGCAGGAGGGCCTTTCTTTGAAGAGCCTGAAAAGAAAGTTGGGCAACACTTTACTTGAAGGGGGGTGAATAAGACTGTCAAGACACTTTCATAAACATGACATAACACCTGTCATGAACATAAATAAGCCTTCATGAATATTTTTGACTGTTGTCATAAAGCGTCATTCGGTAAATTATGACACTTTTAATACAAAGTTGACATTATTCAAAATGTCTTTATGACAACTTGACATTAACTGTTCAAACTTTACCTTTAATAACATAAAGTTACCTAATTTTTAAAGTGAAATCAGTAATTACATCAGTAATGATTTATTGGTTAATGTCAAGTTGTCATAACAAAGGCATTTTGAATAATGTCAACTTTGTATTAAAAGTGTCATAATTTACCGAATGACGCTTTATGACAACAGTCATAAATATTCATGAAGACTTATTGATGTTCATGACAGGTGTTATGTCATGTTTATGACATGTGTCATGACAGTCTTAGTCAACCCCCTTCAAATAAAGTGTTACCGAAAGTTGCCTACGTCCAGCCAGATTAGCAGGGTCAGTACTAGACTCTCCTCACCTCTGCTCGTTAGGCAAGTACATTTTAACAGCACAATCGGCTCTGTCTGTCAGGGGCCTTTCTAATCACTACAAGAGCTGATTCCACTGACGAAAGTGACTTTGCTCTGTACACAAATACTGGCCCTGTGCTCTCACACGGGGCCCTAAAAGTCCAAAGACAGGGTGTGCTATCACTCCCTGCCTGCCAGGTTACTGGGTCAGGCGCGCAACTGGGGAGGCTTTGTTCTAGGGAGGGGCATGGGGTTAGGGGATTTGGCAAACCTTAGGGAGTCCCCAAGTCTCCATGCTTGTTGTTGGCATGAAGACATGAAAGACCTGAACAACTCTAATGGCACGCAAGCAGTGGGCTTTTTTTTTAATTAATAAAAAAAAAAAAAAAAAAAAAAACACCATGCATGTTGAAGTGCTGTGACATATCTGTGAAAACACCTGCTGATTAACCTGCTTGTGAGAGTGTGAAGCAGTGTCAAGTGACTGCAACTGAAGTTCCCTTTAATCACTGAAAAAGAATTGGTGATTATATCTTGGCTGGCACATTACATATTCAAATTGCTTTGCAGAATTCAAGCATGGGCTCCCTCCCCCTCCGACAATATTCCCAGGGTCGGACGATTGGCCACTAATGAATGAGATGCAGCCATTGCTCGCGTGGGGGGGAGCCCAGATTAAGCTGTTACTGGGGGGAGGACGCTTGTGAATTTGGCAGTCTGGCATGAGACACACCAAGATAATGTCCAGTATGTCTGTCTATATCGGAAGGTTACAGGATTAAAGATGTAATACTTCCTGTGGTGTGTGTTTGTTGGCTGACTCTTTTACAACAGCTCGCCCCTTCCCCCAGAACTCGCATAAGGTTCAATAGGTCATTTGTCCACTGACAACCGCCAACTGTTGAGCTTTATCGTAAAAACCACAATTGCTACTTTTTGATCCTTGCCCTCACTGGCTTATGTTAAATTTCCTGTAAAGGGGGCACTTGTGTGGCCACAGAAACCATAAGAATTCCTCAAATCACAGTCCTGGCGTCACTCCAGGGTTTAGCGGTGCCGGGGGCCAGGGCGCCTATCAAGAAATAGCAAGCTGAGGTTTTCGGCAGCTTCTCTCTGTCTCTGCGGCATTTAGCCCTACTACTGGAAATAGTCCTGCCAGGCTTGTAATCATGCAACGCAAGGCATAGTGTATGAGACCGTTGAATTTGACATTCAAGCTGAATTTGCAACTTTGAAATGACAGCAGAATACCACTTTTTATAATGACACATACATCATAGAAGGAAAATGACATGACTTCAAAAATGATACAAACCGTAAGCCCATATACTGATTAATAAACGGCATATGGGACAGAGATGCACAGCAAAATCTGCTTTGAATTCACAGAGGGATTATGAAATGCATTGAGAACTGGTTTGAGTTCTCATGGCCTGGAATTTCACATCTTTGTGCTTATTTTCCTTTCAGGGCTTTGGGAGAACTGACTCTGTGGTTATAGATTTTCATTTTGTTGCAAAAAGATAGAAAATATATAAAACAATACAGTTAAATCCCTGTTAATGGAAAAGTATTTTTTTTGCATAAATGTTTTAAATTGAGCATATTTTAATGTTATACAAATATAGTTAGATCAGTTTTCAAATACTTATTTTATTCATAAAATTACACAAACAAAACCCTAAGTTAAAAAAAAAAAAAAAAAATTCCTCCATGTAAAGTCCTGAATTAACTGTGATTAAACACATGTTTTATAAACCTTAATCCAGTTTCACAAGCAACACCCAATGAAAGCCAACTCTTGAAAAAAGTCAAGCATAGAATAGTGATGTAATGGTCTTGGGTTGCTTTGCTGTGTCAGGACTTGAAAGATGTTTAATTAATGAAACCACAAATTCTGCTCTTTATAAAATCTTGATGGAAAACATCTGGCCCTCAGCTAACATCCAGGACAATAAATTAAAGTACAAACTGGCTCAAAAGAAAAACATTCATGTTTTGGATTGGCTGAGGCAAAGTCCAGACTTAAATACGACGAGGGCCATGACAGCATCTTATTCACACTGTTCACTGTTTATGCTCGATGAATTAAGTTTGGTTGGGATAGCTTTCCCCCCCCCTCTCCCCTCTTAATAAGTCAAATCATCACTATACAGTCGTGATTTGTATCTACTTAGGTCATCTTTGCCGGTCAGTTTGATTATCTAAACCGTGTAAATCTGGCAAACAAGCAAAAGCAATAAAATATATATATTTTTATATATATATATATATATATATATATATATATATATATATATATATATATATATATATATATATATATATATATATATATATATATTTTTTTTTTTTTAAGGACCCAAATACTTTGTCATACAAGTGAACATTATTTTCAATCAGTCTTCTTTTTTTATTTTTGATTGATTGACTCATTCTGTTCCGTTTAACTTAGTTAACACTGTGCACTAGACAGCAATTTGAGATTTTATACTGTAGCATCAAGAAAACTGTTTATTTTGTTGCTTGTAAACATGGACATTAAAGTAGAGATATGTATGTTTTGCTCTGTCAGGTGTTACGACAGTTTAATCCCACTCTCGCCTGATAAATGCTGAACCACAATAGCCAGGGTAGTTGTTTTGGTTTATAGCCCTGTCTCTTTTTATGTGCACAGCTGTCACATAAAGGCAGCCTGTGTGAGGATGAGGGGAATGTGGAGGTCCTCTTAAAAGATATTCTCATGACGACTGTGTGTGAAGGCAGAGCCTTCCCCTGGGCTCCTTTCCGCAGGTCCTGTTGATTATTGTGCCGTTTCACCCCGTGTCTTGGCTGAATCCTTGGGAGACATCAGGGCTTCCATCTCACACTTGGCTGCTCTGACTCTCTACCCCCACTTCGCCTCGTGCTCGACCGAAAATAAGCTTTTGCTCTGTGCGAGTGTGTACGTGTGCATGCACACATCACTTTTTTTTTTTCTGGACACTAATTAGAATAACAATAACTGGAATGCAGTTTGATGGTCGTTCTCTCCCAGTAGCACAGCAGTGAGAGGGAGAGCTGTCCCACGTGTTTCTGAAAGGGCACACGCCTTTCTATTGAGCCAGATGTGTTAAGCAAGGCAAATTGTCTGCATTCTCTCTTTGCCTAAGGCTCTCTGGAGTTTTTCTTTTTCTTTTTTTTTTTTTTTTATCACACAGTATATTTTAGGATCAAGTCTTATGGGAGTCCTGCTGCGAAAGAGAACTTTTCGAGAGAATGGGGGTAGTGCTATTGTTTTCTTAAAATATATATTTTTAAGAAGATCTTAAAACTAGATAAATGCAATGGATGTATCGCAGTATATCACACAGGACAACTTGTCATAACTTTTTTTTTTTTAACTTAGCCACAGTGCAGGGACAGATTGACAATGATGCTACATCTTTTATTCACCAGCTAACTGAACAACTTAATATATCTAATTTTGTGCTTTGCGACTTTATCAGTAACAAAGCCATTTTTACCACTTTTAAATATTATACAGTGGACTCAGCAATTGCTACACTTTAAGCCCAACCCCACACACACGCTGTTGTACGATTTCTGTTGTTCTTCAGGCCAATTTCTGTACAGCTTCAACTGTCTGACAGATGGCCCCACATTTAAAGTCAAGGTCCTGCGGCACCAGAACAAGGCCTAAATCGTCAACACTCCACGTCCGCACTTGACATTTAGCAAAATGTCCTTGTGTGTTGATATGCTGCGTTTAGTTCAGCCGAGCGTAGGGTTGTGTATGCAGTTCAGCATCTTAAGCACCTTCATTTCATTCACGTCTCCAAAACTTTTGTGGTTTGTTTGGAGAAAATGCTACTTGTTACCTTTGGCTGACACCTCATGCTTTTAAGTCTCTGTATCTGGCCTGTCATGAAGGATCTGAACTCACCGTAAACTCGCCTCCTTTGTTTCTTTGGAAGAGTGGCAATTGTTTAAAAACAATAGTCATTTTTGGACTCAACTTTATCACTTGGTGGATATTGTGGTCAAACTGATAACTAACTCATCAGAAATGACACATGGAAAGGAAAAGTGGGTTAAACAGTGGAACAGGTGGGAGCACTCTAACAACAAGGGAAACCAACCTCTGTGAAATGAGATCAAATCAAGTTCTGAATCAATTAATCAATTTACACTAAATAACTCAGATTATTTATGTTAGTAAAAATACATATTTCAAAAATACTTGGATCTCACAATTTAATTGCAATTTATTCAACTGAAGACTAATCTTGGTTTTATGTTTAGAATAGTTGAATCTGAAAAAAAAAAAAACAGCTTACCTCTAATTAAACCAAAATAGCTATGAGTTAGTAGGTATTGATTAGAGTCACATAATCACATTTCCATCCAATAGGATTTGTGTAGTTTTTACACTAATCCAAATCTTTTACACCACCTTTGGTGGTCAGTGTTAATCATTCAAGGATAATTTTATGAAACTATTAACTAATAACTAAAAAAAAATATATGAATAATTATTTCAATAAAAAAACACTTATTTCTGATAAAACTGCTGACACTTCAGTGCAGTCACACTCCATCTTGATGTGGAAGGGACCTTTGAGGAGAGATGGCAGTGTCAAGTGCAGAGAGACTGCAAGCATTTGTTGAGGTTGACAGATTAGGCGCAGCTTTTAGGAAAAAGACTGATTCTGCTTGGCATAACATGCAGTACCTTGGGGGTTGCTCGACAGTTGCCCATCCCCATATCGCTGCACTAATTCGCGTCAGTCCCAGCCACCCCCCTCTGCCTCTTTTTCCTGTATCTACCAACCCCCCTCAGTGAGGAGACCCTCAAACATCACTACAGCATCATTCGATGCTCACTAAAAACAGGCTGCAAGTGGTTTGAAATGTGTGTTGCTGGCAAGGTTTAGACCTTAAAACGTGTTACTAATTTATTTTTACCAACATTTCCACCCTACCGTTACTGAAAGTGTCACTAAAGGTAGCAAAATGTTTTCCTCTGGTGGTAAAACACAAACTTGCCCATTGAATGATGGATGGTAGCATCCATCATTTTAGTAATAATAGTAATGCCAAAATCAAGTCACTCCTCTCTGCACTGAGCTGCACATTCCTAGAGGAGGAACTATTTAGAGCCATCCCTCATACACTGGCTCCACTTAGTCACTGAGACCACCCCCCCATCTTTTCCATGCACATGCTCAAGCCCCCAATCCACCCCAATCCCTCCTTTTACCACCAAGCAAGACACAGCCACACGTCCCTGCCGTTCATGAATAATCCAGGCTGCCCAACAGGCCATTGCACTCAGCTTTGTGTGTGTGTGGGGGGGGAGCAAGAACAAAAGACTGACAGCTCACAGAGCAGCTTTGGCTGAGTAGGCTCAGATGAAAAGACAATAGTAACTAGTGTCAGTACAGGCAGGGGCAGGAGGAAAAGACTTTAGAGAAAATCACATATCGAGGCGGCAGTTCGCATCTCATCTCAGCTCTGCCATGCCAAATACCAGAACTTTCATTCTTGCCTTCATCTGCAAAGCAAAGAGAGGCAGTGATAGACTCTCTTTTTTGACCTTTCCCTGCATATACTTGGCTTTGTTTTAACAAAGCAAAGGGCAGGCCAAGTCTTATTGTTACGTATGTTATATTTTCCTCAAGACAAACAGTCTGACCTGCTCCTAAAGTCACAGAACTTTAACAAGAACAACAAAAATACTGGCCCCTGTCCTTGTTCAACTGCTGAGCCCCCCTGCCGGTTTTCTGTTCCAGTCCAGTTCACACCTTATAACAGCTTGAAAGTATTTGACATCTCTAAACACACAGGGCCTGGATTAGCAGATGTGGTTGGACTGGAGCCACAGAGGCAGTTATTGTATTAGGCTGTGCTCTGTTTGGGAGAAGTGTGGGGGGGCTGAAAACTGTTCGTCATCTGGTAGCTCTAACTGTAACTGTCCAACAGCTACCCTATATTCTTCCCCTTATAATGAGGGGATTTACTGTGCATGAGTCTCACTGTGACTAATAATGACCTGATGAATTTTATTGAACCGACACAAGTTAGCAGGATTCTCTGATTAGAATAAAATGGACTTAAGCTTCCTTCAGAGTAATGATTACCAGACTTAATGTCTCAAGGATCATAATTGGAAACTTGTAATGCATAGGTAAAATAATTAATTTGCTTTCTTTCTAAGGTAGTTAGGGATGTAATATGTATGATACACAACATTTGCTTTATTGGACAGGAGATTAAAAGTATTTTCTTAAAAAAAACAAGGAAAGTAATGGAAATGGAAAATAGTTGAACAAAGCTGCAAACTGTTGAAAAAAAAAATCTGTAATTAAAGTTTTAGTTCTCCAAAGACTGCAGGTTTTCAGTAAAACTCCATGTAATGTAGCCCTAACACAAAACAAGCAGGCTTGAAATAACATTTCGTTTCGCTACAAATGGAGTAGAGGTTTCACAGATCACAAACTATGTTTAAAAGACTATTTCGTCAGTGTAAAAGGATCCAGTCCAAGTTTCACCAGTCTAAATATTTAGATTTTTCAAGTGATGGTCGTTGGACTGAATTTATGTGGCACTTGTCTAGAAGTACAGATGACTCAATGCATTTTATTCTAAAGCCACATTCATCCAATCACACTTACAAACACGTGTGAATTCATACACCAATGCGCAGATTGGTGGGCAACTTGGAGTCATGTGTCTTGCCCAGGAGCACGTCAATGTTTGGCAAGAGCAAACCGGAACCGAACCAAAGGTTTGGATTGTAAGATGACTACCACTTACCCACAGCTGCCCCAAAGATAAGAAAATGAAGCAAATCATATGTCCACTTCTGTGTTCTGACTGAGGGCCAAAATAAATGTGAAATATTTTCTTATTGTGTCACCCAGTCATGTTGACAGCAAATGGAAAAGACTGAGAGACTTCCTCTGGGTGGGAAATGTTGTAAACAGACACGGGCTGGAACGTCACTGCAAGTATAGTGACACTTTCAAAAAACATAGTTTTAAAAAAGCAGAAAAAAAAATCTAAGGGTTTTAAAATCATAACTTTTACAAACATTGTTACACCTAAATCACTGCAGTTTTAGGGTATCAGATTGTCTTGTTTTTAACGTGAATGCAGTACGGCACCCAACAGGTTGAATAAAACCCATTGTGTTGACAATGCACTAAAAGAATCACATGCAGTTATGTAGAACTGTGTAACCAGAGCTCCTTTCCATGGCATGTAAGCACACGTTTCCCCAGTTCTTGACCTGGGAGTGTTAGAGTTCCATTTCTCTTTCAGCTTTTAGCAGCAACTTATTAACTGCATGTGAAGCTTTGTTAACTTGATAAAAATGTTGTGTGAGCTTTGTTTTTGACTAGTTTTTTTTTTTTTTTTTATGTGTTTACTTATTGATGACTGGATGTGGCTTTTCCACAGAGTCTGACTGACACCGGCCTCTGTGTTAACATTTAGCCTCAGCCATAAGCTAGATGTTTGACCTCACCCCTGCATGTGACCTGTGACACTATGAGGCTTGCCGTGCTGAAAAACAAAAACGCTACACACAAATACACTGACAGCCTTGGTGGAATCTGGCCAAAGTTCCACATGGAAATGCCCATAACTGTGTCTTTATGCAAATCTTCACCTTCTACTTGACTCACAGGCAAACAAGTATGTTTTCATCAAAGGTGATTAATAGTCAGCGTTAATGGCTGGGTGGGGAGATACCTTGGCTTTGATGATGAGTATATTCCACTGAGATCATCGTTGTAATTTTTTGAAGCTGGTGATGCCACGGCATTTTTTTTTTTTTTTTTTGCAGAGTTCACTTTACTTGTTAAAAGTATACTATACTGCAGAGCATTATAATCATAGATATGTTATCTAATGACAGTCAAAGAACTTACTGTGTTGCTCTCTTTCTTTGAAGAAACACATATTTTGTACAACAAAGATTAGGCATGGGTGAGTATAGGATTCTTAAAATTATAGACTAATGCCATATGATGACTATATGAACTTTGAGTAGAAATAAGGTTTTGCTGTTCAGTGGTATAAAAACATAAAAAAAAGCAAAAAATGAATTGGATATTATCCCTTTTATTTGAAAAAGAAAGCAGTAGTTATTCCTTGTTGTTGCTGAAGTAATGAAACATTGATAATTATGCATTATCTGTTAGATTTATTGTTATTTTTATTGTAATATAAACAGAGACAAGAGAGAACACAGTACATCACATTTGTGAATGTGTGAAGGGACTTTAACTGAAATAAAATGCCTAATATAAAAAGCCAATACCACAAAACTGAACTTATCTCAACACCATCAATTATTAGTGAAACTATATTGCTCATCCCTAGATGCAAATTAAATCAGGAGGCCTGATCTTGATTTTGAATAGTGATAACTGATGGCAACCAAACCTTTTATCTAATCAGTAAGTATTTGGATATCTTTAGGTTTTGATTGAACAAAAGAAATGACAGGAGTTGAACAAACTGTTTAGATTTTCTTTTAGACGTGGTATTCTGTGGTGCCATCAGCAATCAGTCCCTCACTTGCAGTAGACAGATGACTTCAGTTTGTTGACTAGGATAGAAGTCGTCAAGGGAAACTTGAACTAAGTTTCATTAGGAATCTGTGGTGTCTTAAAACAACTCTTAACAATTCAATTCAAAAGAGACAGAACTGTAGCAGTGTACAAGGCAGTAGAAATACAGTTTGCTATGTTTGTTCCAAACATGGCCAAGTTTTTTTTTTTTGTAATTTTTTTTTATTTAAGACATTGTACTAAGCTGTCTGGCTACAAGCCAACAGCTCAAGCAATTACTCCATGACTTATGGTTCATAGGAACAGAGGCTTCTCTGACTGGCCTCACTGTGGATTCATAGCACTTTCGGGATGCGCTTGTGATCCCGTGATTAGCCGGAACGGCTCTACTTGTGGGCGTCGGGAACTGCTGGGAACTAATGGGTTAAATGACATATGGTTATGAAGCTTGGGAAGGAAGCTGTGAATAAAGTGGGGGTGACCTCTGAACAGTCTGACCCGAGTGACATTGATTAAAATTAGAATGTGAAGTGTGTACGGTGGCATGGATCAGGATGACAGGCAGATCTAATGCATGGCTGCAGGGGAACTCGTACTGCTGCCATCAACTGAAAGAGGGGACGTGGTGGCATTATTACGATGCTAAACATTTCATCTTATCAGAGACCTTTTGTTCAGATTAAATCTTGCATTTATCAAATAAAAAAAAAAGAAGAGATGCACTGTTTAACCTGTTATTAGGAAACTCTTTATTTGTGGCTCTTTACATGAAAGATCCAGGAAGGCTCGACTCCCTGCTCATATTTTTTGCTTGCTTTGGCCGATCGTTCCTAGTTAGTGCATTGTGTTTAACCGCATCCTGTTAACAGCCAGACATAAATGGGTCAAAATTAATGGTCAACTGTGTCTCAAGTGTCCTCGGCCTGGCGGGGCGCTTTGCGTGCTGCATTGACTTGGGTGGACTTGCGCGCATGAGGGGAAGCTAGAGGCGGATGGGGGTAGGGTGAATGGCATGCGTTGGGTTTTAGAAGAGAAGGAGGAGGGGTGTCGAGGAGACATGCTGTTCATTGGCTTCATGTTGCAAAGAAAAAAAAATGCTTATGGCTTTGCTGCATGACTGGGCATTTGTGACAGCTAAAGTCCTGCCTGTCACATCTGCTGGGAGCAGTGTGCTGTCAGCCACAAGACTGGTAATCAATCACTTATGGGGTGTGGCTAAAGAAGCAGTTTCAATGAAACAAATTCAGGCTTTGGTTGAAGTTTTTCCATAAATAAATGGAAGATTAAAAAAAAAAAGCCATAACTCAATCTAGGACATTTTATTGACAGAAGTTGTAAACTGCCCATTTTCAAACTGACAAACTGAGATACGGCTCCAGGGAAATGCAGAGGGAAGTAACTACCCGACAAGGTTTTAAAGGATGTTACCTGTAGGTTAATGACTTTCTATGTTGAACTATCCTTTTAGTAGAAATGGGTTTTTGGGTCATTTTATGTAACAGGTTTCTAACGGAGGTAGATTTTACGCCATTGGCTTGTTTGCTGAGAAGAAGCAGTGGACAGATTCTTACACGAGAAGCTAGAACCTGCGTAAAAGAGTTGTCACTTTTGTTCTATGTTATGTTGTTGCTATCATACTGGATCTCCTTATGACTGGCTGCAGGTCATCTTCTTTGACCTGGGAGGCGCCTTACAGCCCTAATGACTGGCCAGCCTGGCAGATTATTTAGGTTACATTTATTGGATGGAGCGACATAACAAACCAGGGACTGTCCTGAGTAGTTTAAAAAAAAAAAAAAAAAAAAGATTTTTTGTTGTTTTGGTCTTTACAGCATTTCTGAAATTACACTGAATTTGTTCAGGCTGTGTCTAGGAGAAGTAAAATAATCCTATTACATAACACGCTGCTCAAAATAGCAATGACAGCAGATAAATGCAATCCTGTCAGCAAACACAGAAAACTGTTAAAGGTTAAATATTACCTCAGTGTTACGGTTTGCACAGCTAGTGTAATGATTAATCTTTCGTCTAATATGCAGTACATTGAAAAAAATATGCATATATCATTACGCTGAGTCAGATTTCCGACACAAAAGTTTTTGAACAATATCTGCATTTTATGTGGTAGGCTACTAAAATGAAAATGTATAAAGTTAGAGGGAAATAAATGTTTTTTAAATGATTTTACAAATGGATGGAAAACTAATCCAGATAAAAGTGGAATGGTTTAAATTAAAGCACATAGATGTATTCGAATGACCTAGTCAAAGTCCAGATGTTGAATATTTCTATTCAAACATGAACTTTTCTTCCATGCTAAACTTAAGCTATATTAGATAAAAGGATGGTCAAAACAGAAATGTTAAAGCTATATTTTGTTTTCCTTTGACTCCTCAATAAAACGTTGCTTTGTGTACATCTGTCACATAAAATCACACACAAAAATAAAACAATAAAAAAAATAAATCACGCCGTCATTTGCAATGAAGCGTTACAAAGTTCGTGGAAAGTCAATAGTTTTGCAGGGGACTGCAAAGATATTCTAGCTTTTAAAAATGTTCCTAACAGTTTCACACTCATATTTCTTCTGTTTTTATCTTTGGCAGTACATAAAGATCCCAGCACCGACCACTGAATCTCCAGATGGATTCAGAGTCTTCTCATTTTACCTTTCCAGTGACAGCAAAGACAAGCCTCAGTCCAGCTTTGACTGCATTCACCAGTTTATCTCAGGGTGAGCAGCACACAGAACTTTTTCCACTGTCGACCACAAATGGAATTTAAAGTAAATGTGGTGTCAGGCTGCAACCGCGGGGCTTGACCAAACACTGGCCTCTCTCTTCAACCTCACAATAATGGACAAAACGCCTGCCGGGGCCAAATTCGGCTTTAATAATAACCTGAGGGCTGTCAAGCCACATCGGACCTCAAAGGTGTGACCATTGACGACAGAGAAGCAGCATTTCTGGCTTCACAGAGTCAATGGACTTCTTCAGAGATTACATCAGCACCAGAGTCTTTAGCCTCTAAAAATTAGAACCCCTTGCTTTAGAGGTCAGAAGAGGTCAATTTGCTTCATGTGGTTCATAGAACTTGTTGTGTTTTGCAAGAAGTTAGTGTGCACTCAAGCAGTCCAAGAATTCTGTCACTGGATTTAATTGTAAAACTAAAATACTACCAAATATATGAGCACATCATTCCTTTTGCTGCTTTAGACAAATGTAATGTTGGCTAAGCTGCAGGACTCAACTTGTTGTTTTTTTTTGTTGTTGTTTTTTGTTTTTATGTACAGGGAGGGCAGGGATCACTTGGAGAGTAAGGGGAGCATTCAAGACAAGATCACCGTTTGTGCCACAGACGACTCTTACCAGACCACACGCGAGCGCATGTCACAGGTGGAGAAGGACATCTGGAGCCGCACAGCGATTGAGATCAAGCCAGGACCAAGTAAGTTTTGGAGTTAAGAGTTTCAAAGTTCTCTTACATGTTCTAGCATTAAAGGGGTAGTTCAGAATGTTTATATTTTGAAGTGAGGCTATATTAAAAGGTACTAAGCAGGTAATATCTCACCAGTAGAAGATAATCGTCTTAAGGTCTTCATTTAGTACAAATTCTGAATCTCTCTAATGACTGACTTTTATGGTCTAAAGATGACTAAAAATCTCAAGACTATCGTAGTAAGTTCATGTGAATGTAATTTTATGAAGATTTATAATGTCATCATCCACTGATGATTATTTGTCATACTATTTAAAGATCTGGCTCCAGGTATTTAGAAGTATCCTTTTAATGCATATTTTGGTTAATACAGATAACTTGAAACATTTTACTGCTTCCAAGTCATTCCTTGCCACCAATTTCCCTTGTCAACAATATTCATTTTAAGCAACAGATATCTCATATTTGCTCTAAGAGGTTTATTTACAATTATTTATGCAAATAAATAATGTGCATGGAAAATCTGGCTAGATATTTGTCTGAAATCTAGCCAGTCCAATTTATTCTGGCATGTTACCAATTTCCAACTCAGATTTGTTGATAAAAACAAAATTTGCTAAAATAACAGAGGCCTCACAATAATAAAGGTAATTCCACTCTTGGAAAGTTAATTGTTTTTAACATTTAAAGGTGTTGGAAAAAAAATTGTGTCTAGCTGTTGCATTATGCAACGTGTAAATTTATTTCTAGTTGCTGAATTTACTTGATGAATGATGGGGCAAATTTCAAAAATTCCTACTGAGCATCATGCAGGAATATGGTTTCCCATTTTACTCAAACATGTCTTCTTCTGCACATCGGGAGATTCATTTAAATGGGTTATGGCTCCCAGTTTGAGCCACATGGCAGGGAAGAGTGCACAGTTGTTTTGTGGTCACGTTCTGTCTTTTTATGGTACAGTAATGCTACACTTCTCAGAAAAAAATGCCTATACACCAAGTCACAATTATATACTGCAGTAAAGAAGAGAAGAAAAAAAAAGTTGACCATTTAGATAATAGTGTGTGATTTTAATGCATGGAAATGAAGACCTGGCAACTACATTGAAGACTTTGTAAGCACCTGGTGCTAAAATAAGTAAAGAAAAAAAAAAAGTACATTGAAAGCTATCCCCAGTAATATTACCACATGGCTAACAGATGCTAAGCTTATTGTTTGGCTAGTTCTCAGAAACACTTCCACAGTACGGTAAAGTTTCAAAGCAGTACAAACAATTATGACACAAATATGTCCCTCGAGCAGTTCTAGTTTAAACTTCTGAAGGGATGTCTCTAGTTGCTGCTTGTTTGAAATGTTGCACTGCATGTTTTAGTCAGAGCTGAATAGCTCCATTACTTGGTCTAAGGTAAGTGTTAACCATACGGTCTTTTAGAAACCTTCAACTTCGAGCAGCGCCTTGCAAAGGTATTTATACATCCTGGAGTGTTTGAGCATTTCTTGCATTGTAACCAAAAACTATAATGTTGTTTATAGGGATTTTATGAACAGAACAGCTGTACTGAATTTAAATTAAGCAGTGGATGAATTTTTAAATTTAAATAGCTGACTTAGAAGGCAAGAAAATCTTTATAATGTAAAAAAAAATAAAATAAAATAAGTAAGTTTCAGGAACACAAATGCTTTTGCACGACCCTGTATATTTCCAATTGTTTGAGACAATAACACCACCAGGATATGTAAATAAAGTCAAGTATCAACCAAGCTCTCTCTGTTGACACACAGTTTTAGACTTTGACCTTTAATAACCTTCAAACCAATGTATGGCTTAGGATTGTAATGAGATTACTGTCGGCAGACATCCACAAGAAGTGACCTGGGTCCAGTTGAATTAGTTCTGTAACATGAAGAAAACCTTCTCTGAGCTAATTGCTTTAGTTTCCCCACCCTACCTGTTTACTTAGGAGAAGCCCATTCTACTATCTCATCATTACACTGGTGCAGCCTCTACACACACAAAAAGAAAAAGAACATGCATGAGCTCGGCATTGAGCTCTGTGCATTAATGCATGTAAACTACTTTTTCAGACTGCCATGTAAATTCAGTCTTATCTGTCACACCTCCATAAAGTTGATTCCATTAAAACAGAAGAGATAAAATGACAAAAACGTATTGTCTGCCTGTCATGTGTGGGCTTGACTTAGAAAATTAGGGCATGATTTGTATATCTACCCTCAGGACAGGATCGGGAATGATAAGAGCCTTGTTTTCTCAGGATACTTTCACTGCCTGAGTCCTGTTATCAGATGAGTTGAGAGCATGTTCCTCTTTAGTTGAGCGCAGTATTTAGCCGAATCAAACAACTTGAGATTATTGGAGTAATACCCACTACCTCTAATAAACTTGATCTCTTTAAAAACTCTTTATCTACTTTATTAATAGGTAAGTGTGTGAAGGTGCAAAGGAAACAGGGCCTGGTCTCCAGCTCCGACAGCAGTAATAAGCACTCCCCCAGCAACAAGAGGCCCCTGCTCCCCAGCCCGGTGGCACATCGGCCCTTAAGGGATCGCATCATTCATCTCCTGGCCCTAAAGCCCTACAGGAAGCCTGACATGCTACTATGGCTAGAGAGGGAGAGGGCCAGCCCAAAGGACAAGGCTGATCTGACCTCTGTACTAGAGGAGGTAGGAGACTGGTGGATTGATATATTGCAATTAGAAATTAAAAAAAAAAAAATGTATCTTAGACAATGAGCAAATTTAAATGCCTTTGGGGTCTGGTATAACACTGAAAAATTAAACATTATATATAAGAATTGTATAAATCCACCCATGCCTGGTCATCAATTGTGCAAATAAAAATAATCTGATACTATTAGGTCTATGTCAGGCATATTTCCTGTGTTCACATTGTTTGAGGGTCCCAATGCAATCATCAATTGGAGACTGTGCAGGCAGTGGTAACTGTAATTAGCGCTGTGCTTTAATTATCTTTGGATGAGAAGATAGTGTTTTTGACAGGAGAAGGGTTGGGATGGCACAGGCTGGGATTCAAGTCATCGCAGAGACTGTTGGTTGCTTTGGGTATGTTTGTGTTAGAGGGGTTGGTTAGTTAGTTAGTTAGTTAGTTAGTTAGTTAGTTAGTTAGTTAGTTAGTTAGTTAGTTAGTTAGTTAGTTAGTTAGTTAGTTAGTTAGTTAGTGATAAAAATAGTGCAACAGTGCTGTGTCAGAGGTTACAAGTACAGCTAGACTTGTTTCCTGTTAAACTACTTTCTGTCCTATAACGGGAATGTTGGTTTTCCAGGTTGGTAAGCTGAATCCTAAGGATAGCAGCTACTCTCTGAAGGATGAGCTTTACAAACTTGTCCAAAGAGACTGGCCTGGATATCTGGAAGAGGAAAAGCAACTTATCCACAGGCTTCTCATCAGGTGGGAATTCATTTAGGCCAAATATGAAAATTTTGCAAAAGACAAGACAATATTTAAATGTTTTTATTATTATTAATTATTATTATTATTATTATTATTATTTATGATTGTTACATACAGTGTAATTGTAAATATTTTCACTTTTTATACTTTCTTTGCACATAAATTGAAAACTGTTTAGCTTAGCATAAAAGTGTGAGACAGTGTTCAACAACAAATATGACTTTACTTTTAATGCACTAAGAAACTTGTTTAGCCTCTTGTGTAGATCAAGCAGACACATTCTAATACGGTCATCGCTTATTGAGTTATTGTGTGTAGCACTATTGGTGTCAGTCTGCTTTGATATTTTTCTTTTCTAATGCTGCTTCTAAATGACAACTCCTTTGCTCAGAAGAATCTTTTAATCGAGACATCAAAGCAATGGAAAATTTTTCATGCACTGTGCTGCCAAGTGGCAAGACTTGCGAGGCTAAGCAGTTAAGGAGTGATCTTTAAGTGCCTGCCAGAAAACATGGAAGCCATGTGCTCCAGTGCCATTTTGGAAAAAGCACAACTCCCACTAGAATCTTGCAGCACTCCTGCTGAGTGTAAAAGCTTTGCAGTTGTATCCATTCAAATATTTTGCCAAAAACAAAAAAGCTGTGGTTTGAATAAACTTGAAGCATCTTCTCTGTAGTCAGTTTATCTGATAGGCTACTTGTACAAAGCATTCTAAGAACTGTTGGTTATTGCTACTTAGTGGCTAGGAACTCCACTATTACTGTCACTATTAATGAGAAGGCAAGAATTCACTGCAGTAAGTGACTTTTGGTAATGGCATCTGTTCAAGGAAGGAGCTGAAGGAAGCAGATTACCGGGAAAAAAAAAACAAAAAGGCTTTGGCCATAAAGAGGTTAAATATGCAGCTATTGTTTCTCATACGAGTCTGTGTTTAGTCTCTGTGGCCAGCTCCTGTGTGTTATTTTACAAAAACACAGTTGCATAACTTCTGTAATTATTTCTTTTGTGGAAAGACTTCCACCTCTATCTTTTCCTAGCTGTAATTGCTCATCCCATTGCACACAAATTCTGTGTTCTTCGTGTTTTGCTTTATGGGCCATTTACCTTAAAGTTAGTCTAAGTAAAGGTACTGTGTTCTAAATGTCTTCACAGAAAACTTCAGCCACTGCACAACAACCAATCGAGGAGTCCCCAGTCCATCCATTCGTTGCACAAAACTCTTGGGGATTCTCCCTCACGGCTCAGTCCTGCCAAAAATCTCTCAGTGGTAAATATTCATGTTGCAAGATTTGTCTTGTTTTTATTTCCTAATTTTCTTATGACTAAAAATGAGCCATTGCCCTCTTAATCCAATGCACAAACAAAATGCATTAACAAAACTAACTCAAATAGCTCTTACTGGAATCATACAATGGGACATAAAATTACATGGTTAGTTATTTCCCAGAACCAAAAAGTGAATAGATAAGTGATGTTATGTTCTGTTTTATGGAAATGTCTGGATAGGCAACTAGTCTTTAGTCTTTATAGACAAAGAGAAGTATATATTTTAAATCTATAAAACTTTGCATCGATTGCAGGACCAAAGATAAAAAGTGACAGAGTTTTCATCTCCTCTCTGCTTTGCTTTAAATTTTTTGTGTCTCAACAATGATAAAGTTTTAAAAAGACAAACAAAAAAACTCCAGAAGTAATTCAAATGCTTTAAACCTGTTTTTATTTAGTCATATTCACTTATTTGCATATTATTTTTACAGAAATGTATGAATTCATGTCCTAAAACCTGCTTAATAAATGTGTTTCTAATTGGAATATCAAAACAATCTATAAAAATAATAATATTGGTCACTTAGGGAATGTGATTAAAAATTAAGCAACCAATATGCCTCAGATATTGATTGTCTTGGACATACAGACATCAAAGTCGATTGTGTAAAGTGAATTTACCTCTGCTTATTTGATATGAACTTTTCTCAGTTTTTTTCTGTATTCGGTATTTCTTCTAAGCTTACTGTTGCTATTTTTGAATGGTATGTTCATTCTCTAAGGTGAATTCAGCGCTATCTGAAGAATGACTAATTTATCCACAATACTGTAAAAACCCTCTTCGAAATTTTCTAGTAATATTTAATTTGTTTTCTTTCCCCTTCGTTCTAGAAACGGTCACTGGTTTTGGACGCTTCCAGCATCCAAACCCCCAAAAAACAAAAGCTGTCGGAACACTGTCTGCCCCTTCAGTCGCCCTCTCATGCAGACTGTGGCACCAATGGGGCTCGTAACTCCTCCAGTCACGGAAACTCTTGTGCGGCGACAAAAACAGAGTTTGACATAACCAATAATCATCTTCAGGGAAACCCAGTCGGTTTGTACTCGCCGCACAAGCTCAGCATGCCGTGTGCTATTTCCAAACTAGAGAAGACGGAACCGGCTCCCATTTTACCCAGTCCTAAGCCTCGACACAATGGCACCTCTATATGCACTAAACAGCAGCTCGCCAATGGCCAGCACAAAAAGAAAAGGTCCAAGAAACACAAAGACAAGGAGCGAGATCGCTTAAAGCCAGACTGGATTGAGACTAGTCCAGACATGAAGCAGAACCAAGAAAATGTTAAAGGTGAATGCCAAAGTTTTATCAGGTCATAATTTGTTCTGTTTTGCTGTTAAGATAAGGACAAGGTTGTGCAAGAAGGTCGTTTAAAGAAATAATAAACTTTCCAAGATTGAGTTATAAGATTTTTTTGTAGAATTAATAGAGGAGCATTTTATAGAATTTGATCTAAGACAGCAGTAAGAACAGTGACTCTGTTGTCTGTTGATGATTGACTGTGTAACAGCTGGGTGACCTATGGCCGAGCTTGTCAGCAGGCAGATTTACCTCCTGCTTTGCTCTGTTGACGTAACTGCTCACCTTGGCTTGGATCGGTTATCAGAGACACCATTAAATAATTTCTCTCGATATGACAGACTTGTTGCCAGATTATATACTGAAATTAATCTTTCTCCCGAATGTGTCTTTTAAACAGCTACAGACCACGAGCGAGACAAAACACCTGTTAACCGAGCCTCAACTGAAGAACTGCCCGACTATTTCATGTAAGGTTTTAAACATTTTTTTATATTAACCTTTTTTTAATGAGTAAAACGTAGCCAACTTTCTTTACACCAGTTGCCAATTCAACATTTCACAGCGTAGTTTTGAATTTCAGCCTACTGCTCGAAGGAAAAAACAAAGTTTCCCTTAACAGTACGGTTCTGCTTCAACCCATTCAGATAAACAGAGGAAGATTATATAAATAAGGTGTCACAAAGCTTCTCTGAGAATAACTCACAAAAACAAAAGATCTTATGTCCTACATTTATACATCTGCTCAACACACCATGCTCTGATCTAATTCTTGCAGAGCCATCTAGTGGACGGATTCAGTACATACTCAGTTTCCAGAGATTAAGACATGTTTCCTTTTGCTTTTCAGAAAATACAGCACTGTAACAACACTGGAGCAGCGGCAACTGTACCACGATGACTTCTGTGCTGAGTACGATGAATATAGAGTTCTTCATGACAGAATTGGGGCCATCACGGAGATGTTTATTCAGTTGGGCTCAAAGATCAACACTCTCACACCGGGTACACAGGAATACAAGGTACTTTTTGTACTGAGAGCCTGCTGAAACTGCTTCTTTTAGGAAAATACCAAAGAGAAAGCATAGCATGTACAGCGCAGTAACCACTCTCTTTATTATTTTTCCAGCTCATGGAGGACCAAATACTACAAAAATATCGAAAATATAAGAAAGTAAGATATTTTTCAAAGGTTTATTAGCTTAATCACTTCTTTTGCAATGTCCTGACTTTGATGAATGCCATGTTTGTCATACTTGCATAGGTAAATTTAACAAAAACAGAAAAAGTTTTACAATGATTCAGAACTTTTTTTGTGGATTTAATGGGAAACATCCATCAATAAAAGTTTAACACAGACTCTATTCCCTTTCTGTTTTTTTTTTTTTTTTTTTTTTAGAAGTTCCCTGGATACCGGGAAGAAAAGAAACGGTGCGAGTACCTCCACAAAAAGCTGTCGCATATCAAATGCCTGATCGTCGAATATGACCGGACACAGGGATTAGTTTCCTAGTGACTGCACACTACCCACACCGGGTTGCAACAAAAGTGGACCAAAAGACTCCAGGTGGACCCAAAGACTGCCCAGCCAGGTCCCAGAGATGCTGAGACACTTTATTTTCCTCCACAGTGTCAATGTAATGGAGGGCGTAAGGTGCTCTGTCAAAAGTGGGCCGAGACCGCCTACTCGTGATCAGATGTTACCTTTTAAAGCTCTGTTTTTTCAGCTCTATTTATGGCTGGAAGAGCTGGTTTCAGTTCTGCTGTAAAACACGACAAGTAAAAAGGAGAGGCCAACAGATGTGATCCTTCCTACCTAATTACATAATTTGTAATTATATTTTTAAACTGGTTGAAACTTTAAAGTGTCAATTTGTAAGTAACTAAGTGATGGTACAATCAAACTTAGGGGTATAAAATAAATTCCACTGAAGTGTTTATATTTAAATACAAAAATTGTTAGTGGATTTTAAGATAGAAAATATATTTAGGATTATGAATTATTAATTTAGTACAATAATAAGAAACACGCTGGCAGCAACTGCATCGTGCTAGTTATAAGTGCACTGTAAGGCTTTTTAAATTAGGTTAAAAATGGCAAAACAACCATTTGTAGATCTCAGCTTGATTAAAATTTGCCATTCATCCAAAAACCTGCAGAACTGAGACCTGACCTAATATTGATCACTAAAGTAGGATATATGGAGAGTCAAAGGTTGAAACGTGTGTCTATGAACTACAATCAAAATTAATTTTAAGCCTGCTAATGTTCTGTCTCATTTCTCAGAAATGCCAAATGATTTCCACAGATAAAGCAGTATTTTTCTCTGCTTTTCATGCATTTATGAACTTAATTTAATTCAAGTGATATTTTCAATGTCATTCCATTTCACGTAACTTATTCAGGGACTTGCATAATTCATGTCTTTGTATGTGTGGGTCACTTGGGTGGATACAAACATATGGTGTAGCTCTTGGTTCATGTCAAAAAGCAGATTAAAGCTATGTTGATGAAAATCATATTGGTTCCACAATAATAGTTCCACTGTATATTTGCTGGATCTCACATACTGTGCACTTTTAGAGTCAGTTTCACAAATGTAGCCTACAGTGCCATGAACTGCCTTTTAATATGAAATGACTATCAACATACTCATCTCTCAAGTCCTCTGACCATAGCTTTACTTCCATAGAAATAATGCTGTTCACACTGTAGATGGATGATCGTTTTATTGTGTAATTTTACTGCTGTTAAGGCCCTGACTTAAGTTTAATGGAAGGTTTGGCTAAAAATAATGCATTACTAGCTTCTATGAGCGTTACATTAAGGTGTTATTCAAACAAATGTGACTAAAGTGTGTAATTTAAGGACTCCTAAGAGATTGGTCCTGTGGGTTGTTTTATGCCCAAATTGCTTGGTTTAAGTTGGTTGTAAGGACTAGTGAGAACACAAAACGGATCCACATAAAGATTTTAGACCCTCTGTGCATCTGATCGGTCATAACCTGTGCTTTTAATTTCACCTGAATAAGCCCTGGTTCTGATGTAGAAACTGGAATATTTGTAGTTTTATCTAAGCATTTGCATCATAGTAGCAGTACTCACACCTATTGTCTTAAAAGTGACTTGTAATGGATGAATGAAGTTAACACTTGCCTTGACATGCACTGTATGTCAGACATTTCCAACTTTCCTAGTTGCCCATGTCCCGAAATGCTCCTGGTTTATCCTGCAAATATCAGTGTTCTCAGATCATTTCCATGAATGGCTTTTAGTCCAATTGTAATTTTGGTTACTGGTTATTTGTTGTGTTGAAGTTGTCTGTTTTATTTCTTTTTGTGCCATGTACTTATGTCTTTTTTTTTTTTCTCCATCATTTGTCTTCTTGTCTGTGCGATAATCACAAACTGTACAGGAGTTTCTACTACCATCCAGTTCTGTCAGAGATTCAAAAACACAGAATACCTGCAGGAATCTATGTAATTTGCTTCTGATGATTTCTTTGTGCAGCAGCTCTATTGCCAAAAGTTTAGTGGCCAAATGTTTTGTTTGTTTTTTTCTTTTTGCAGTCAAACAGACATTTTTAAATGCGGTACTCTGATACGCTTGAAGGATTTGAGTAAAAATAGTTATTCTGTTTGAGCACATATGAAATAAAAAAAAAAATAAAAAAAAGTATTGGCACTGACAACTGGAGGAAAAACAACTGTAATCCCATAAAGTGTAAACCAGCTTCCAATGCTAAAAACCATTAAAAAAAAACAGGTATATAAAAAATGTATAAGGACAACTTAAGTGCATATCCAAAATTTATTGGGATTTTGCAGTGTTCTACTTAAAGGTTGAGATTTGAACATGGTTAGAGCAACAATGAGACTCTTCAAACCATAGTTTGCTGAAAGCAATACATTTTAAAACAATTTTCTTTCCTCTAACATAGTAAAAGTAAAATTACACGGGGGGGGGGGGGAAACTGTAAACCTGTGACAGTATCACCAGGACATGTGTACCATTTGTGGAAAAAAAAAATCCCATGTATCTTTTTCTTATTTACCTGTTGTAGGAGCCAACTACTGAAGGTGCCTTTTCACTCAGAGAGCAGGCAAATTCATCATACAGTTATTGTCCTATGGGGGAAAGAAAAACTGCCAGCAGTAATTACAAATCTTTAGCTTGACACTGTTGCCACTTTTTAAAAGTGCTTTCTTCTATTTTTACATAATCTCAAAAGATGCCTCTTTAAATGCACAAACAGGCATATTTAATAAATTAGATCACAGTTTTCCAGTAATACAGACTTGGTCTTATGGATTGAAGACCTATTTGGATATCAACTCAAAGCCAGGTCTGCTTAAATGTGCTCTGAAGCAACAGTCTAAGTTTCAGTTTAATTTAATCTTCATCTGCTTCCACATTTTTCCATTAAGGTGTGTTTTAATAGATTGCTGGTACTGGAAACAATAACACACCATTGGAAATGTGAAACAAAACCTTTTGTCAGATATATATTATTGCATTTTGTTTGCTTGGAACAAATTTATTTATTGCTTTTAATGTCTGTACATTTTTTGAGGGACTATTTTTGTGCATCGCTCATTCGTTCTTTGCACAGCCAAACTAAACCATTGTGAAAGAGACAATGGGATATACTGTATTTTTGCAATATCTGGATGAATATAACATCTCTTGAGAATGATCTTTTACAAAAACAAATGTATTGTTGTCTGAGTGAAACTGAAAATAAAAAGCTCTTCAATTGTACAAGTTGTCATTTGTCCTAAAGAGGGCAGTGTAACTACTTCTGAAAGGATTAAACACAAGAAACATGTTGCATGGAACAAACTCTTCTTGAACAGATACAATGGCCATGCATAGTTTTTCCTTTTAATCCTGTATCACTTTTCTTCGAGTTAACCTCATCAACAGTATTTATTGTTGAACTCCAGCAGATTCTTTCAGTAGCACATTCAAATCTAAGTGTTTTCCCTCGTTTGGCAGAGAAGCCGCTAACTCTTCAGTCATATCAGATTAGCAGCATTTTATCACAAAACAATAAGCACAGCAGAAGCAGTGGCCTGAACAATAACTAACACCCAATTTGTACTCCCATTATGTACCCACTCCTTATTTCATCTCCTCCTTCCCTTTCGTACCGGTAAACAAACTATTCCAGTCAACACTTGGACAATAGTTCACTTCTCTCAGAAGGTAAACATTCCTGATCAAATATGAAGATGGATTAGCTCATCATCCCTTTTCCTTAAATTTTAAAGCATCTTTTAAAAAGTTGGCATAATTCTAAATTTTCTGCAACTCTGGTAGTGATCTCTGGTGGTTGATTTTTGAGGAAAAAAGTTTATGACCTCTGATCAAATCAAATAACTGAGTAAAATTCTGCTGGTTACTCTCACAGAATCCTATTTTCTCACTATGTACAAATTGTTAATCACAAGTCACCAATGTGGGTACAAATTGTTACCTGGTCTGGACAAAACATCTTGCATAGTTAGGTGATGTATAAAACCCAATATATTTCAAAAGTATGAAATAGTAAAAAGGCCAGATGACCAGTAATCTTCAAACAATTCCACAAATAAAAATATTAAACATTTTTGAAGGCAGATGAACAACCCTGCAATATAAACAAGTTTTGTTTCATATTACTTGGGAGTCTATCAGGTGTGAAACTGCTGGTAGTGTAGAAAACAGGAGTGCAACAACGTCAAATCTTTGATCTTAGGTTGTTCAGAAAGTATTTCCTGAAGGAGGTTGCTGTTAATTATAATTAGAGATCCACCAGTTAGTCGGTCAGAAAAAGAAAATTGTCCCTTGACTGTCGCTCAAACCTGAACTTCTTTTACTAGTCATTAAATGCATCACCAATGAGCATTCACAAAATTTTAATCTGTAAGCAATCAACCAGTAGAAGGTACTTTGTACTTCCTACGAGGATATTAAATCACACATAGGTTAGGGACATGATTTGATATGTTAAAGAATTATCCTGCAATTCCTGAATTCACCTTCTTTGAAATGAACAAAACATCTCAATTGGAAGGTTAGACTTCAGAAAAAAAGTAAAAATTGCAATCTGACATGAAATGCTTGATTGATGCATCTCTAATTATATTATTGCTAGGAAGCCTTACCGTAAATTCAGATTCTGATACAAAACCACTCAACACAAGTATCACTGAAATGTATTACCTTGCCTGTTAATGCTAGCTTGTGTCATTTAAAATTAAATCACTGATCCGTTTTAACCTTTGGTCAAACTCCACCCTCCTTATCAGGGTTTGATCCTCAAAGTGGGTCGTGCGAGGGTTAAAATGCCAATCAGGGAAGATATCAGCCCACAAAATCCAACAACTCCTGCACTTGACTTGTAAATGCCCAGCCTATCCAAAGGAATGAAGAGATCGCAGATGTTTTTCACAGTGTCCAAGGCAACAGTCGGTTCTGATCTCAGAGTCTCCAGAAGCAGGAAAATAAGGGCATCCAGTTCAGGAATAACAGCTTCCGCTACTTCAGGACAGTCACTGAGATGCTGGTTCATTCTGCTTTTGAAGCGGTTATCTCTCCCTTTCTTTTGCATCAACTGGAGAATTACATACAGGTCTCGGGTCAGATTCATCACTAATGAGAAGAGGTAGTAGCGAGAGGCATTTATGCTCCAGCGTTCCTTGTTGATGCTCCGGATGAGGCCCACATTTTTGGCCCACACTGCATTATCACAGATAAAGTAGAGTGCCCGGTTGATGTTGGCCACTGTGAGGCACAGGCCCAGCAAGCGGTCAGAGAGCTGCATGGTTTGTTTAGCAGCCACAATGGAATTGGCTGCATTTCCTAGCCTGAGCACTGACAAAGGAGGCAGAAATGAAAGCAGGAATGAGTTCAAGAGAAACATGAAGTGAACATTCTGCTATAAGCAGTCCACAAGTATCCAACAGGTTACCAAACAGCTACACAAACTACATAAGTTTAGCATGTTAGCAACTCTGTAGTACAAAGGTCAAGGTTGACATTCATTTCTACTTTACAGCACTTTTGAAGCAAAGCTTTCCTGCTTTCAGAACCTCTTGGGGACCTTGTTCCAAATGAATGTTCCACCAAAATGTTTTGCTAAGAAATTATGAGAAAATAGTGTCTCTGAGTTAGTAAGTCAAGCTCCCAAAGCAGCAGAAAGTTGTGGTGGCAGCTAAGATGCAGAGGAGATAATTAAGCGGCACATCAATAGTGTACCCCTCTGAGCACCAGCTTTGGGCTTAGTAAGGCTCCACAAGAACAGAAACGGGAAATGCTATATCTTTAACGCCTGACCTCGCTTCCAGGCATTCCCAAGTAAAACCTGTCTCTTGTCTTTTTCACACATTAATGAGGGAACTGGGACATTATATATTAAAGCCTTAAAAATCTCAGTTCACGGCTTGCATTTTTTATAAGTATTTTACCAGGTTTTAAAATCCCTAAAGTCAAACAGCTCATATTAAGTACTTAAAATCCCAAAAAGCACAAAGGAAGAATGTTTGATTTTTCACAATGCTCATTAACTCATGATTATGAAAATGTCTTAAGTTTAACATTTCCAAATCAGTAAAACTTTGAGCAGAACAATAAATACTGTTTGTCATAAAGACATGAGTGACACATTAAAAAGGGGCACTATAAACAAGGAAAATTTGTTTTCATAAATTAAATTAATTAATAAAAGTTGAAAGTTGCCTAATGATAATTAAATACATTAAAATATTTTTAATCAATCAAATGTTTTATCGCTTTTTCACAATTATACTCACGTTTTCGTCCAGCACTCATATTATTTTCCAAACTTTTAAGTCTGGCCACCAGGTCTTTTCTATCAGGCTTGTTTCGTAGTAAATATATTGACAGTGCACAGGCATACTGGGTAGCTCTGAAAGCCAAAACACAGGGAAAGTTATCAAATTTATTACTTAAGCAATATCAGCAATTTGGCAGATTTATTATTATGTCTTTCAGAAATACGCCTTGCCAACTTCATAAATGAAAAGCGCACCTGAATACACGGTCTCTCCCTTGGCTTTGGTTTGCGAATTTCAGAACGGCGTCCATCATTATTAGCACATCAGGACAGGCTGTTCTGCTCAACAGCGAAGTTTCCTCCTCGTGCACCCGCTGTCAAGAGCTTCTTGTTGACGCCGGTACAGTTCTGTTCCTTTCTTGACTTTAGTGCATTATCAGCACTAGCTCCTCACATTTGTTGCCACTTTAAAAAGACCTAATACTTAGAAATGTAAAACTTTCACCGTGTGTCTTGTTCCGCTAAAGCTCAGCTGATTTACAACACCTGCGGAACTTTTCACTGTTGTTTCACCACAAGCCTTTACGGCAGCGGAATGAACGTCGAACAGATTTCCGGGACGGACCTTTTTTTTTTTTTTTTTTTTTTTTCCTCAGTTGTTTGAGTTGCTATGGCAACTTGTAACTACATAGTCATGAAAGTAGGCTACTATTATACATATAACGCACCCTGTTAACACTAAAAATATTTTTAAAACTCTGAGACTACCAAGGTCAATAAGATTTTTTATGATTTTACCATTTAAAGAGTTACTCTTTTTAAAAACAGCTAAATTGTTATTTTTTTCATTGCTTAGTTATTTTATGCCATGTTATTTATGCCACTCAATACTATACAACTCTTCACTGCCACCTTGCCATGCCCCACTCCACCTGTTGCTGTGGACTGACTGAAGGGAGACAATGTTTTATTAAATTACTAGTCAGTTTATTTGCATAGCAACATTCATACAAAATGCATTTTAAAGTGATTTAGATTAAAATCGAGAAATAACAATTAAATACTCACATTAACACATGACGCCGGTGTCAGTTAAGGGGTTTTAAATCAATGTTCCTTATCAGCTAACACAAAGGCAGAGAGGAAAAAACAGCAAACTGATGTCAACAGTATGAGAGAAAGAAGTCATTACTAAATTACTACTAACATCCACAAATGGCACATTTTGTAAATTATTTATACGGTGTGAGACAAGCAACGACAGGGACAAAATATTTAGTCAATAAACTAATTAGGTCTCCTGTTCATCACAGAGGAGTTGCTGAGAGGGCAATGCTAGGTAAGCTGAGCCACTCCCAGTTCTCCTAGTTTTCAGTCAATTTGTCACTTGATGTTTCAAAGTCTTTTTTCTTTTTCTTCTTTTTACAAGAAATATCTTTCACTGTTTGGTCTTTCTGAACTAGAAGTTACAATATCTGGATAGTGATGCAATAGCCATAGTAAAAGGAGGGTACAACTCCTTAAAGTTGAAGGGTTTATGCATCCAAACCAAATAAGGTATTAGAATAAAATAAAATACATCTAGCCTTTAGCAGATGATGACATAAGTGGTCTTCCTATGTCATTTTTAGAGAAAAGAAGCTTTTTCCGAGCAAAATTTTGATTGAGTTAATTGAATATCCCCTACTGTAAAATGTATTTTTCTTATGAATAATCTTCCTGAGTGTTTAATAATGAATCCCACGTGTTTTTTTTTTTGTTGTTTTTTTTGTTTTGTTTTTTTTGGAAATGTCCCCATAAAACTTCACAGACTGCAAGTAAAAATCCCTTCTTATACCAATTTCTGCACAGTTCCCTTGTTTGTCATTCCCATTCAGCTATTGAAATAGGCTGTTAAGCCTTTGCTTTTGGTCATCTTGTTTGAATAGTTTAGCAAATAAAAGGTCAGCTCCATTGAGTATTCACCGAGTACGTAAAAGACTGGCTTCGTTAAGGAATGCAGTTAACCTTGACATTATTGCTCTCAGTAACACAAATATAATGCATTATGGGAGGGGGTCAGTGTCATTAAGCAACAAAACACCCCATTCAAACCTGTTTGAAATCAGTTGCTTTAGCAGTTATCTGGTAGATTGGCTTCTTTAATTTGTCTCTTATTTCACCACAGGGAGTTCAGAGGAAATGCGATTTGGACTGTGAGGGTAATAGATCAGTTTTTTATGATAAATAGGAACCAATGTGTGGAAATAGTTTGTATTTTTCAGCTGTACATATTTGTCTGATTTGTTAAACATGAACTGTGTGAATGGCAGTGTATATGTACCATTTCACTAAGGACACCTAGTCATGATTACTCTCAGACTTGTAGAATTAAGAAATCACTTAAATAGAGCTTGTCTGACACCAAGAATAGACTAAAAGAAACCAATTACCACCAGTGTATGTATTTTTGTCAGAAACTGAGAAGTTTTCATTTCAACACCAGTTTTATGAAA
>NW_015113195.1:0-24002 GCF_001443285.1 Poecilia latipinna
CGTACGTTTCAAACCTCTCAAAATGTGCTTCAAAGAATCTCCACTGAGAACAGAAATCAAATTGGATCAGTCAAAGTAGTTTAGATTTTGAAGTCGAGGTAATAAAAGTACAGTCTTGATTCATTCCAGCTTTAGCATTGTTAATAGTTAACTAAAGCTGGTATACCTGCCTTGTTAATGTGTCCAAAACAAACAAATCATTTCAAGGTGACGGACGTTTCTTCTATGTTATTTATTAATGTCTTTTCATCAGCGTCAATGAGCAATTGACTGTCAACAAAACAAGGCGAGGCAGATCGAAAATCTTTTATTGTTTCAAAAGGAGACCCAAAGGGTGCCAGCATAAAGCAGCTTTTTTCAGACAGAATTAATAACATTAGCTCACATTGCACCACCTAATTATTATTATTATTTTTTTTTAAACTATTTTGTAAGGTTTAATATGCCATGGTATCTCTTTACAACCTTCATGACTACCAATCTGCTCTCGCATTGTAGATTTTAGACGTTAGGAAAATAGTTGTTACTATTAAAACAACATCTTACTTGGTGCCAAAGTCACCAAACTGTAAAGTGTTTCTCACTTTGTTGCCTCTTGTTACTCTTAGGGTTTTAGGTAAAATAAAGTCTTCTATCAGTTTAAAATGTTATGGTTCAATCCAAAATCCTCTACCTGTCAAAGTGTCCATGTCCAACACCAGGAAACCTCACTGTGTGCCACATGTGGTCACTGTAGATAAAAAGCTGCATATTGTTATACAATATAAAAAAAAACAATACCAATGCTTAGTCCCATTAAACTTAACATTACCTAGTTAAAGCAACAGAGATGATGAAGAGCATTGACGATTGTCTTTATTCTTATCTCGGTTCCAGTTTCTCTTGGTCTGCTTCCCGAATGGACCGAAACATGATCACTGTGATGACGGGGCAGGTGGTGGATGCCTTTGACAGAGACTTCCGTGAGCTGTACGCCATATCCGAGAAGTTGGACCTCTACAAGGAGTTCCACGTCAGTCCCCCTGCTGCTAACGTCACCGCCACTATTCGCTCCAAATTGGAGCCCAAACGCCCTCCGTTACCGGCGACCACATCCCGTTTCCAGGTCAGCCTCGGAGACTCTCGGAATGTTGAAATCCAGGTTCCTGCCCACAAATACTACAATCCCAAATACTCGCTGCTGTTCGGAGGTTCTGCACTTCCTGCAAGATCTCTGCATGACGAAAGACCAAAGCCGGGTCTCGCAGATCTTCATGAAGAGGAGGGAAGGCCTCGAGTGGCCAGCAGTCTTAAGCTAGATCCTCAGAGTCCGTTGTCCTCAGAGGCCCCAAGTGAGAACTTCAAGACGTCAAACAAAGTATCTCTGGGGAAAAAGAGAGGCTTTACTTGGAAGTTGCCGAGAAAAAAATCTCAGAGTAAGCTTTCTGTTAAAAATATAGGAAGTGCTTCACCGACAGAGACTCATCCCAATGAATTGGAAGACGGTGCCACGGTGGTTGTGGTAACCCCGACCAAAGGGAGTAAGAAGCTTTCTAAACTGGACCAAAGAACGCTGTCTCAGCAAACTGTCACCACGTCACATGACAAAGAAAGTAAGTGCCTAATGTAACAAAATCTTCTTCTGTCCCTTCACAAAACCCTTCGGTGAAGGGACAGGACTATATACCTGTAGCCATAAAGTATGAATGTAAGAAGGTTTGGTTCAATTTTTAGCCTCCTTTCACAACCAAACATTGCCATTTTATACTACCATTCATTAATTTTAAACAAATTCCTGCTTTTTTTACTTAAAACATCATGTGAGTTCTTTTTTTTTTTTTTACTGATAAACGGTCATAAAATGCTAATATTATCCTCTGTACCTATTTATTTATTTAATATAATCAGTCAAACCTTTTATCAAACCAAAGTCACTCCCAAGTCTCCATATGCTGGTGCATATTTCATGAAGACATGCAACCAATTTTCTTCTTTTTTTTTTATTTAAATATAGAAGATTGTTAAGTTATTGGTTGTCAATGCCGTTATGATCCTCCTAAAAGGTATGAACTGCCATGTTTTTGGCATAAAATCGTCGAAGATTTTACAACAGTATTTTGTACTTTCTGCTTGGTCGTTTCTTACCCAGGAAAAATCTGGTGTTTCACCAAAACATTGCAAACATACCAAAATGGCAACAGGCAGAATGATTTCACTGCTATGCAAATCAAAAACAGAATAGAAGTACGCAGAAAAGCACCACAAAAACGCATGTAAAACTGGAGTACTTCTCTCTCTGTTTGCATGAAAATAGTTCACTGGCTTTTATTGTTTGTTTTCATTTAATATTGAAGTGTTTATCTCACTGATGTTTTAAATGATCTTTTTTTCCTTCTTTCCACAGGTTTGAAGAGTCGTCGTCATGGAAAATCAGGATGTAAAATATCCTAAGCTGAACTTGTTTGACACTTTTAATAGTGTACAGTTACATGATCTTAAAACAGATGAGGAAATGACTTTAATGAAGATGGTGTGGCACACTGCAGCGTTATGCACGTTTGAATGAAGACCAGATGAATGTCCAGTCCTTCAGGTTTTTATCTACTGGTTTCACATCTGGAGCCTAATGTACCATGAGGCTGATCTGGCAGAATCTCTGGAATCACATATTTGTGTTGAGGCCTTTTTAACCCATCTTGTTATTGGACTGGGTTTGTTTTTTATTTTTATTTTTTCTTGCAAACATGGGTGAAGTTTTTAAAGTTGTTCAGGGAATGTATTTATGTGTCACACTTGTTTATCTAAATTGCAAAGTAAGAAAAACCACATTTATTCCTAGAGAAATATTGTTTGGTTTCAGATTTAAATTAGTTGCGATGAGTTGCATCTTAAAATGTTTTTTCAAACCTATTCAGCCACGCTGACTCTTCCAAATATATCGAGCATATATTTCTATGATGAATCCTGGTTTGCAAAACAGTTTATACACTACTGATATTGCAGCCAACAGACTACAGATTAGATTTGTATTTATTGAATCCGGTCATTTTTACTTTTGTTTTTGCCCACATATATGATTATGTACTGAACGATGACTCCACCACACTTCTGCCCATGTGTGTTGCCTTTCTTTGCCGTTTGTAGATAGACGACGTTAAGAAAATAGAATTGGTATCTGCTCAACTGACACATTAACTTTCCTAACAATGGGAAATAATTTAAAGTAGAGGTGTTTAAAGAGACATAGACATGCTTTTTAATGCTGAAGATGAGCTACTCTTGAGTTACTACAAACAGTGTGTGAAGTTTAACGGTTAACTGCTCTTATTTATAATAGCAACCATTCAGAAGTCCAACTATAGCGTAAAGGATATGTTTCAAGATTAATTTGACATTTTTATCCAGAATCCTCTGTCTTCTTTTCAGCAGCATGATCAGCCTCTGGTATTTGTCTTGACTCCGGATGGCGCTACATAAAAAAAAAGTTCCCTTTTATTTGAAGTAGGCAGCCCTCATTTGCATGGTGTGTGTTTACAGTGTGTGAAAGTTCATGGTAGCATTCATGTTTTTTCTTTTTCTTTTTTTTATCAGAGAATTGCTTACCATCAGATTACTCTCATCTTGGTGACAGGAAGATGCGATACAGCAGCAGATGTCAGTTGATAGAAAAGCGTGTAAAGATATACACCAGCACAACAACATGGTTGGTTTTATTTCTGTGCACTTGAAATAAAACCACTCCATTAAGTTGTACTAAACTTAAAAATTATATACTGTGATTACCTTTAGCAGACTTTTAACTGTTTTTGCACCATTTCGCACAAGTAACTTTGAACCTTTTTGATTTTTGTGTTACATTTTGATTCACTCAGAGTAGAAAACAAGAGATCCTCACTTAAATCAACAGACACTGTTACCCATTTAGTGGCATGTTGGGTTGTTGGATATAGACAAAGGTTTGATGTCTATCATTTATTGTTTTTGTGGGTTTCAATAAATCCGTTATCCACCGAGTCTATTTAATGCACTAATTAATTTAAATGTTTTGTTCTTTATCTTGTTTTACATTTGAATTTTTCATGGATTCTTGACTGAAAGTTTTCCATTTGATTCAGTTTATTTCTTTAGTGCCAATTCACAACAAAGGTCGTCACAAGGTAGTTTGCAAAAAAATCATTTCAATTCAGTCAGATTCCAATTGATCCCAGTTATCAAACAGTAAATTATGCTCAATTAATTATTCAAAGTTAGTTTAAAACATTTTTGGTGTCTTGTCATCTGCCTGCAAAAACTTACCGCCCTTCATTGTGGCAGAAGATTCAAAAACCATCCAGTCAGACTCGTATGCTTGTTGAAACACAACTGCCCTGTTTAATAGTTTTGTGCTTCAGCTTTGACAAGTTATTTAACAGAAAAGAAACCATTAACACGCTGTTTTTGTTAACATTTCACCATAAACCACAGCAAAACCAAATGCATGACTTGCATTTCATAAACTGACCACTACACGCTGCTAAGCAGTCGCCCAAAGCTCAAAGGGGAACCAGTGCTCTGATGGGAACTGCTCACCGAGCTGTGGATGAAGGCGGGGCAGGGGGGGCGGCAGGCTGTGGTGAAATACTGAAACAGGAAGTTTGAGGTGCAACAGGAAGAGACGTTCTCACAATAATTCACCGGCTAATTTTACTGACACACCAGCAGGCACGAGAATGTGTTATTTCCTGTGAAACATGCATGTTTATCATGCAACACTGCATGCAAGTTTTTCTTAAGCAGAAGCAGGACACCGATCAACTCAAACGCCACGGCTAGCTGCTTGATAAGTGGAAGATTACAGCAACCTAATTATATGAATGTTTTGTTGTAGGTAATGGTGTTTGCCATTGGAAGAATTTTTGTAAAGTGTTTGCAATGAAGTACTTAGTGTCGATAAATTCAGAAACATGACACAAGACCTTCAAAACACTGTTAGCATAGTTTTAGCTGCCATGTTCTGTTCAAAACACACAAATTTGAGCTTCATAATTCATACATCATGCTTGTATGCTTTGAAAACCTCACAGTTTAACCACGGAGGTCAACAAGGTCATACACTCATGCGAAGAAACCATTTCGGCTCACATGAAAACGGCAAACAATGAGGAAGTTTAGATGGAATTAGAGAGCATTCAACTGAAAACGCAGCTGTCGACTGGCTATTCCTGAACTTTAAAAGAAAAGAGAAGAATTCAGTTTGGTTTCTATTACATGAATATTTTTAATTCAACAATGAATTCACCGGAACACCAAAAAGACCCATAAAACAATACTGTAGTTACAAAGTTAAAGTGTAGAAGGCATAATGTACATTTTGATAGGCAACACAATACAGCTTGGAATGAAACATTTGAGTGGTAACATCTATTGCACAACCTTTTGACGTTTTTTTTCTTTAACAATTACATACATTATAAAGTACAGACCAAAATAAGATCATTACTCAAACTCATTTACAATTTTCACAAGATTTCTGTGTAAACTGGCCTATTTTACAGGTGAAACTCTTCAGTTGACTCTGTCAGACTAAAGATAAAGGCTGGGTATGGCTTTGAGTGTCAGAGCTGTATGAGAGCTGTGAGAAAGCAGACACGGAGATGTTTTTATTGTATTCATGATAAGATATGACATGTTCTATTCCTCTCTGGGTTGTGAAACTAAATCACATAAAGACAATCCCACAATGGTAGCTCTCTCAACTGCAAGTATCTGACTTCTGTAACAACAACAACAAAAAAGCTAAAGACATTTTTGTTTTGACTAAAAATCTTGTTGCAAAGTTCCAGAGGAGCCCTTGAGGGATTCCCTTTGGTCTGTCACACTAATACTGACTCGTTTGATTTCGTTTTCACCTTTTGGCAAAGTCTTTACTCGGTTTATGAAAAGAGAAGTTCCCAATGTCAGTGTGGTTTTGTTCATCTTCACGCGCCCCTTGTGTCCGCACGTGGCGACGAGGTAATTCCAGGCAGCCTTGAACGAAGGCCGATGCAAAACCGGCGCAGCGGCGTCAGCGTGGAAGTTTTGGAGACGCCCGCGGCGCTCAGTCCTGAGGAGTTTGGTTTATCACCTTCTTCTTCCTGACTGAGACCAGGTCGTAGAACGGATCCTTGGTGATACTCGCCCTGTTTCCAGTAAAGATGGTTGACGTTAGTCGTTTGTGGATTTACATTTGTTAGACCTTTTGTAGACTAAATCATCCGCCATAACTTTAATGTCCTCAACAGAGACATGCTCAAAGAGAATTTCCAATTCCCCCTCAGAATATATTCTGAGTTGACTGATTAGGATTAGCTTGGGGTGAAGAACATCTCCACAGGTTCAAGTATGTGAAACTGCTTGGTGTGTTTGCTGTCTGACCTGATGGCTTCAATCCAGGAGTCTCTCTCTTCAGCGCTGGAGGCACAAATGGTGTAGGACTGATGTTTTCCCTCCACCACCCTGCCGTCCGTCTCCGTTTTACACGCTTTGATTTTCTGCCCGTGACTGTTGGGGTTGTACAGCTCCAGACAGTACTACGTGACAATACGATTCGGACATTAGAGTTAATCCAATATAAACAATGAAATGTTGTTTTTTTAAACTAAAAAAATAACTCAAAGAAGTCCTCCTTTCAGTTTCAGACAGCTTTGAGTAGCTTTTTAAAACGAGGACGTGTTGAACATCTTTCTGAATCTTACCGGTTTGCGAGGGTACGGCACTTCCCTCACGCTCAGATTTTCTAGTGGAATGATACCTCTGGGTTCTTTATCCTGAAAAATAAAACATTTTGAAGAGACAGATTACATTAGGCTATATTTTATAAGAAGAAAAAGAAGAGAAAAATGTCATCTGAATAAACTGTAATATATAGTTAAAGGAAACACGCTGTGCTTTTAAGGTTGAAAAACACATCACATTTGAATATTTAAACTGTTTAGTTTGTACTTTTTTTATTTTAAGCTCTCAGGGTTTGTTCATTTAAAAGTTTTTCATAAATTAGGGTATGTCTGGGATACGGTTGAATCCTTACTGTTGTATACTCGAAGTAGTAGAGGCAGTTGTCTGTCAGGATAAACCATCGCCTTTTCCACGTTTTAACACGACCTCCTGAAATACAAAGACGCAGCAGAAGTTAAACCTATTTTCATATTTGCTGTCGGTTATTATCGGACACTGGCTTGTTCAAAATCCCCTCGCTAAAAACAAAAACTCCTGAGGTTGTTTGCGCCAATTTTAAGCCTTGTGCAACCAGCCCTTTATGTTTCCAAGCAAACAGCCCAAGTTGAGTTATTCTCGAAAGACTTCCTCTGTACTTTCCTGCATTCATTCGGTACATGCTAGATTGGTTAGAGTTTTGTTAATTTAATAAACTAGCCATGTTAATACAAAAACAATGTAAAACAGGGACTTGCCGAGTTTAAGGAGCCAGCCTTCTCTGTCAGGGTTGAAAAACGTGTGAGTCAGGTCATTTCCGTCATCCTCTGGGATTTTGAAAGGCTCGTTGCGTATGCTCTCGTAGAGTTTCTAAGAGCACAAGAGTTACACGCTTGAAATCAATAGTGGCACAATTGCTCCTGTGGGCTAACCCGTCATTAGCAAGGCTGGTTAGTATAATGAACTCAATGAAAATTAGCCAACGCCTTCAAAACTCACTGCCTCCAAAAAACTAAAGAGTAAGATTCAATCTAAATACATTAAATTCATTTTATGTCATTTTATTATCATGGCTGAAATGAGCTGAAGGGTCTTACGGAGAGAAGGTCGTTGGGCAGATCCTCGCCGTTGTTGATCCCTCTGTTCATGGAGATGAATCGCTCCAGGGTGGTTTTGTCCTTCACGTTGGGGTTGTGGAGGCTCGTGTTCAACATGATGATGGCAAACGACAGGATGTAGCATGTGTCTGGGTTTGAAGAGGCATGGGGAGCAAACGTTAAATTCAAAGGAAACCGATCAAGAAAATATTATCTTGCCCAGGTATTTATGTACATCAAACTTTTTAACATTCTGTCACATTTCAACTACCCAATATGTTTTAATGGGCTTGATTATAATATACCAGAACAAAGTAGTGCATAATGTTAAAGTATTGGGAAAATTATTGTTTTGGAGGCGTTAGCATTGTGAAAACCAGTCCCTTGTTCTACCCTGGGCTCTAGGCTTTAGAGAGGCATTTTCCTTGCTGGAGGCACAGACTGTGTTGAAGTTTTACCCAATTGCAAACGTATGCCTGTGATGCATGCAACGCTCCAGTTTGACGCTATGATGCTTACCAGAAATTGTTTGTGCTGTAAACAGCCATCCTCCGATGCAAAGAGAGAAGTGCCGAACCAAAGGCTTTTAATGTTCAACATTCGGAAGCATTGCATTGCCAACACGAATCATTGCTAAAACTACAGGCAGACTGCAATTCTAAAACAATGACATCATCATTCTGTTCACTGATTGGCCTGGTAGAATATGATGAATTCAAGTGAATGGGTGAAAGCCCTGAATGTCTGTGAAGCAACATTTTAGCCAGGCTGTGTATTTCTTTAAAAAACTTGTACAAGTCTTTGTGTACCTTTGTAATCTCTCTCTCTCTTTTTCCACTATAATAGGTTTGAAAAACCAGTGCCACCACTTGTCTTCAGAAGTCATGTAATCAGTAAACAGAGTCCACTTGTGTGTACTTTAATCTGATGATAAATGTAGCTGTTCTGCAAACACTTGTGAGCAAACAGCATCATGAAGACCAGGAAACACATCAAACAGACTGAGGATGATGTGGGAAAATTCAAAGCATTGTCATAAAACAATATTTCACACTCTGAACAATCTTTCAGAGCACCGACCAATCCATCATCCTTAATTACTCTGGGCATTAAACAGCGAAGCAGCCTAGAGGCCCATGGGAACTCTGGAGAAGCTTCATGGAAACACAGCGGGAGAATGTTTTTGAATATCTGATCTGAAAAAGTATGTTGAAAGGAAATCAGAAGAAATCAAATTCAAAGATGGCACAAAGGAGACAATGTAAACAAGTGGAATAATAATGCCCAGGAATATGAAATATAGCTTTAAGAATATGCCCAACATGCTGTGTCTGCTGGAAAAACCAACACCGAAGACATTTTCCTGAGCTGGAACAGGGAAGCTCTAGCATGGCCTTCCTACGTGATTGCGCTCGATTGTAATCTCGCTTCACAGCTCCGTCTCATCCACTGACTTGTGTTCCTCTGGTAGAATATCAACCGCCGCCAATCAGCGAACAGAAGGAGAAGTTGTGAACGTTGAAGTAGTTTTAGAATTGCAGTCTGCCTGTCGTTTGAGCAACGGCAACGGAGGAAGTGAATGAAGCCGTTCAGTCGGTGCTGGTCACGCTTCCTTGATTCAACATTAACAGCCATCTGGTTCGGTTTGGCATTTCTCTCCTCTTCGCAGTCGAAGATGGTTGTTTACAGCGCAGACAACTTCCGGTAAACTTCAAAACGCCGAACTGGCACATCGCATACGTCATTGCCAAACTTTAGCGATGGGGTAAAATGTAAAACTTCAACACAGTCCATGCCTCCAGACCAGAACCTCTTTATTTGTAGATGGTTTTGTGATTGATGGGTACAAATTTCAGTAGCTATGAAAAGCTGGTAAAAGTACTAAAAGATACCTGCGGTTTTAATTGCAGTGACAAATTGACTCACAGGGGCCAAATACATTTTACATTTGTAAAAAATAAAAAAAAAGTAAATTTCTTCATATTTCACGATTACGTGCTACTTCATGTTGGCCTACCACTTAAAATCTTGATAAAATGCACTACCACTTTGTGGTTTTCAAGAGTCTAAATGTGAAAAGTTTTTTGTAAGGTTTTTTTTGTAGGTCCATATAAATATATAAATACCATTGAACAGAGAGATGGAAAAAAAAGAAGTTAAGTCAGAAAGCGGTGAGGATCAAAGCCGTGGTGTCGTCATGTAAAAATATCCCCTCTTGCACTTGCACAAGCTTAACACACGCACACACACACACGTTTGTGTTGCTATCTTTGTGGGGACTTTCCATTGACTTCCATTCATTTCTACAGCCTAAACCTTACCTTTACCCTTTTCCTAACCCCACCCATCACATACCTATCCCTAACCCTAACCAAAACTCAATTCATACCATAGCCCTAAATCTGACCCCTGACCCCAAAAAAGGAACAATTGGTCCCCACAACGTAGTATGTGTCAGGAAAGGTATTACACAAGGTATTACAAACAAACGCGCACACACACACACACACACACACACACACACCGTTGCAATCTAGAGAGGAAGTAGGTTTGTTTTAAATAAGCTAACCTGTGGACTGGAAGACATGAGCGTTGCATTCACAGTAGCGTGTGGCGAAGGCCTCCATCATCCGGTCAATTTTCTGAGCTTCACCCGGCAGACGGAAACTCCACAGAAACTGTCTGTCACATAAACACCACAACACGGTGATGTTGAGCAGCTTGTCATCCTGAGATGCGAGTAGGTAGACCGTAGGCTGCTGGTGTGGCTGCTGCACATCCACCAGGTGCCTGCGTACGCTTCAACACGTCAGTTTGACCACTTTGATGATGTAGGCTAAGCATATTTCATGTCACTTTCTTTAAGGCGATGATTGTTGGCTGCTGTTGCAGAAGTTCAACAAAAATATTGAGCTATTTAGGATTAGTTATAGTCTAGACTTTTAAAAATATCTTTCTTATTATTACACTCGCTTAGTTCTGTTCTGAAAATATATCTGCCTCCGTGCTTACAATGATGTAGTCAGGAAACAGTTGTTTTTTTTTTTGTTTTGCTTGAAAAGGTTACGAATGGTTCTTAATCGAGCTGTTTCATTAGCTCCAACCCCTAATTAGTATCCTGACCTGTCTGATATTTGTGTGAAACAATGACATCACATTTAGATCGTAAAGATTATTTCACTACATTTAATCACAGAATAAAGAGATTAAATCTGAAACTGCAGCCTTTTCCCTTTTTAACTTTGCGTCTGGTAGCGTTCATTTTCAATGATCATATTCATTTTGCTGCGTTTGTGTCGTGTCTTAAAGCTACGGATGCAGCAAATCATTTTCTGTTGCGTAAACAATATAAAACTTTAGAACATATGTCAGAGAATCGTGTCAGTGTGTTTGAAAAAAAGTTTCATTTTGGTAAAATAAGTAAATAGGTCATTATGCCACACTTTGTAAAATGTCATTTACACCAAATCCATTAGCCTTGTTTGCTTGCCTGTAGTAAAACTCGTATGAACATGCTCTCTAACATTAACGAGTGATTCTGGTCAGCAGAAACAGCCATTAACCAGGTTATGTTAAAAATGTTAGTGACTGTGCTGTGTGTGGTGAAAGGTGTTGACTGGAGAAACTGTAGGTGACTTTCTACGTCGAGTGACATTTCAGAGCAAGCAGCAGTCCGCCTCTCACCTTTGGTTTGTGGTTAGTTTTAGTTAAGGCCTTGGTTATATCCAGCAAATCAAAAACTGCGTTATGAGTTATGATGCTGTGCAATTTTTCATTTGATTATGTATATTTCATCCTTGAATGTCTTATTGGTTTAATCTCTTTGATGCCCATTATTAACAGTTTTATGTGAATTTCTCCTTTTTCCCTAATAATCATTTTCATACAAACTTGTCCTGAGCTTCGGCTCTAGAACTTGTAAACTTTTAGTCGGGACTTTCAGCACTCGAGGAAAAGACAATAACCAGTTTTTATTTGTCTAAGTCTCCATGGACAGGGCTTTCCAACGTCCCTTTTTAAGTTGTTGGCATTGGAAATTTTCCAGTCGACTGTACATCAAAACAAACACTGAAATGCAAGTCTGTGTCTTTCATAAGTCTCAAAATTAACTAATTTTTGTATTTAAACATTTTGTGAATTAGACTAAATTTAAGGCAAGCGGTACAAACTGAGGCATACTTTGAATTTAAAAGGAAGGGTAAGATATAAAACAGCATCCCATCAATCTCTGTTTTGACTCCGTTTACATTAATGCCAGTTGTACGTTTACTTAAATACAAAAATGTGATACAAGCTACTGGAAAGATGGACAAATGGTCCGCTCACGTTCCAATTATTTTTATTATTGTTATTTTTGCTAACTGACACAAAGGTTAGACTGATCAGCCGCTGTGCTCTTCCACATTTGTTTGATTGAGTATTTGGACCCACACTCTTAAGTCACACGCGCTAATTTCTTTTAAGTTATTGAAATAAACACAAAATCAAAATGTCTGTGTCTATTTGATACAATGCTATGCTATTAAACATCGGTTGTTGGATGTATCTTAGCTGAAAAGCTCGAGTTACTGCTGAAATTTGTAACAAGTAATCTTTCACGTTGAATCACCTAACATGTAGCATCTTTCTAAGGGAACTATTACCAATTTGAACTTTACAGAGCTTATTTAAAAAAATGTGAGCTAAACTTTCACATTGAACAATCAGTGTCATACCTTTAAGGTTCATATTATTTCCACACCCACCACCAACTGTTAAATATAAATAACGCGACTATAAACAATTTTTCCGTCATCGCTTTTCGGCGCCCACTCTAGCGCAGCGCCCCCATGTGTCGCACATAGTGCATACCCACGTTTAGTTTCACTGGCTACTGGCGAGCTTCCGGTGGATAAACTGGGACGTGAACATTTGCAGCATTTGCCACAAAGCTTGATCAACCCACAATGCTTAACACATCACATAAAGAAACTGAAGATAAAGGAGACTGACCTGAGCGCCAGGACCAGGTGGAGGTCAGCGAATTCATGCAGCTCCACAAAGGCTTTCAGGGTCTGAAGATGAAGCTCTTCCCTGCGTGACGGAGGAGAGTAAAACCCCTGAAGGTGTTTGTAACAAAACCAGCCAATTACAGCCCTCCTCTCTCTACGTAGCTTACATTATTCCTTATAGTTTGCCCTTTTTGGCCGCTTTTAAATAGAAAAATTTGTATTTTGTAGACAAAGTTCTAAAGATTTTTCTGAATTTTCTCCTTTTTATCATCCACCATTTTTTTCCCCCACTTCTCTGTTTTCTCCCGCCCCCTCCACGTATTCATCCCGTGACCCCTCTGAGTGTCACCTCTCTCCAAGGAACTCTCCGATGGCCGTCTTGTTGAGTCCCTCCTCCTTGTAAAGAAACTCTGCAATAGATTTTGCGCTTCCATCCAGCAGCTTGTTCTCCACCAGGAAATTGATGCCCTGCAGGAAATAGGGGACAGTGTACGTGAGGTGAGTTTTGGAAAATTTAAAGAAAAAAAAAAATTCTCATTTTAGCTTATTAGTCATAACAGCTGCGGCTTCCTTCATGAAATATATTATAAATAACCCCCTAAACAAAAAAGCTTTTTCAAGCAATTTCTGTGGCTCGCAGTCAGCAGAAATCATTTCCATTATTAGGTTTTGTTGAAGCAGATGCAGTTTTCCAAACCTTACCCTCCATGCAGCATTTTGGTTTCTCAATGATCTCATCTGTAGCTGGTAAACGAGGGCTTACAGCTTCCGTAATTCCAATTCCTTAAACTAATCTCTCTTCCTCTTTCTGCTCCATCGCTGGGCTTTGAGAAGAAAGCCTGATTAAAAACGTACCACTGCGATACACATTTCTGGAATCTGCAATACGTGGATGTCGTGTTTTTGTGATCTAATGTGGTTTCATTACCGCTGGTAGGTATCGCTGGTTTTCCTTTCTGCTTTAGCTATATTATACTTAAGGAAGCAAAAAGGAGCCATTGAATCAACTGGATCGATCTCAAACTCAACCTAACCCACCCGAACAAAAGTTGCCATCTCAGTTTCTCCATTTTTGATCCTACTACAGTGACATGCTTGACCTTCCAGCGAAACCACAGAAACTTCGCAGTGGCTTTCTGTCAGCAACACAGAGGAGCGAAGCGGAAATGACACAACTGCTGAGTGTGTTCGGCTAAAACACACTGAGACGGCTAAAAAGCAAGGAGGCCTCAAAAAAAATGACAAAGTAAGAGGCGAACTTGTTCATTTTTCATTGATAACTGTGCCCTCGAAACCACAGGTTGAGAAAAAACTCGCTTACCTTTTTTGGGTCCATGTTGAATTTCTTCTTCCCGTTTAAAAACCGCTGGTTCTTCTCAATGGTTTTGCTGTAATTCAGAAAATATAATGGAGAACTTTATGTTTTATATACTCTGTCAGAGTGAAAGCTAAATCTGTTGTCATGTTTGTTCAAATCTTAAGCAAAATTTAAACAATTTTTATCCTAAAAAACTACTCAATTCAACTCAGTTTGCTTATACAGTATAGTGCCAATTTCCAACAAATGTCATTTCTTTACAAAAAAAAGTAATTTCAATTCAACTGCACATGCATTCCAATTCATCCTAGTCAACAAACGGTGCACTAAGCTCCATTTTTTTATTCAAATTAGCTTAAAAAGTTTCTGTCAGGAAACGTAGCAGATTGCATTGAGTCACCGCCTTGAGTTATTCACTTGTAGCAACAATAGACAATCGCTCGCCTTGTGTTGTTGTCTTTGCATCAATCCGTCACACCAAGCATGCATGTAGCGGCAGTGGAGAGAAAAAAAACTCCCCCTTCAACAGGTAGAAACCTCCAGCAGAACCAGAACCAGAACCAGAACCCGGCTCGGTACCAACAGCCATCTGTCACATCTGACTAGCTGCACCCTGAAGTGACTGGAGGCATTTGCAGTTCATCGCAGAGCATTTTCAAATAATTCAAAGTTTGGGACTTCCCCTGCTCTATCACGACGTCGCATACAACAAGGCCCGATATTATTTCACTATGAATCTGGATCTAAAGTTATTTTCATTCAAACAAAAATGTTATTTGTTTTTGTAAATGCCAAAGGAATCTCCTAAAAGATAGTAAACCAGGTTTACTAAAGACTTGTTTACTTGTTGCTGAATGCTCCTTTAAGTCCTTGTCTGTAGTCACTGGAAGAGTCTTCGTTGGTTCTACAGTAATCAAAGACCACGTATATTTGCTAAAAGTCTTTTTGCATCTTTCTGTTAAGCGATTGAGAATTTGTTCTTGGTGTTTAGAGGTTTAGAGGTTGGAAAGGTTCCTCTCCAACGTTGCAATCTCTCTTCCTCCACAGCTTCAAGACAAACTATGTCTCTGTTCTGTGGTTCTCAAACTCTAGTTCAAAAACCACAGAAGGCACCTGGACTACCTTCAATGGTACTAGTAACTGAAGTACTTTCAGAGGTACTTGAGTTAGTTTTACTAACTGAAGTGCTATTTGACCAGGCTAACTATGATTAGCTTAAACAATTAGATTTACTAACTGAAGTGATTTCTAACCAGGCTGACTGCAATAGCAAGGGGATCTATAAACATTGTAATTTTTTGGCAACGTGTTTGTGAAAGGAATGTGTAAAAATTTGGACGAGTGCAAATAAATTTACTGCAGCTATCACTGATTTTATAGACGGCCATATTGAACTGTAGGTCAAGGTTGGTAGCAATACATCAATACATCAATCCCCTTTTTTTAAACTTTAAATTCTAAATTTGGGTCCATTCTGTTCACTCTTCCAGTTTCACACTTGAGTTTTTTGAACTTGTGTAAAAATAACCAAACATGTGCTGAGAATGAGAATCATTTTTAATCGAGTAGCACGACTGAAAAAAGTCCAGATCCAAACAGAACTTTTTCAAATTACCGTCTACGTTGTGGTGCTTTTTACCGCTACAACAATGAATGCTTATTTAAAAAAAACCTGCCATAGTTATTTTTTTTAAAATTCTCTACTTAATGGAAATTTATGCCATTTTACAACTTTTATGCCACGTTTTACACTTGAAGTCTTTGTTGTCTAGTCAAGTTTGTGTAGAACATTTCAGCAACAAGGCGATTCAAAGTGCTCTACGTGACATGTAGTCCAAACACAGCTCTCTCCGTCATATTTCATAACCGCCAAAATAATTAGCATCATGTCTCAGTTTGTGCTAATTTGATATTCTTAACCAAATAACCAAAAGAAGCCATCGTTTCTGATCAGTCAGCTGACCAGTAAGAACCAATCAGGGTTTGTTTGTTGAAGACAAGAAAATAGTAAAAACTAAACTTTGCAGAGAAGAGGGTTCATCACTGCACTGCTAAAACAGCATGTTGAAGGCGACTTACACAATACTAAGTTCAATTCTGTTCAGCTTTGTGCAGAAAGTTGACTTTTTAGATTGTTAGGACGTTTTCTCAAAAATTATTACTGAAATAAGCTTTGTTTTGCCAGATGATTAAGACTAATTAACTAATAAAACAAAAAAAAAGTGGGGGGGGGCGATAAAAAAAACAACATGTTTTCAAAAAGCCACAGACTTTCAGAAAACCTGCCAGATAAATGGAATGTCTGGCAGATATTTAAGACATCAAATACTCTGAAAGAAAGTGCGGTATGTAAAAGAGGCAAAGGGTTTTTCCCAGACTAGCACTTACTTTTCCTCTGTAGACTCAAAGCTGAGTATTTCTGCCATGACATTGTCTATCTCCAGCTTCAGCTTCTGCAGCGAGAACAAAGAGGTATCAAACGTAGGTCGCATGAAAAGCGAATCGCTTTGGCCTCTGAGGAATGTGACGTCTGATGAAATGTTACCTGGATGTCGTCCAGAAGGTCCTTTTTATACATCTTGATGCTTTCGATCTCCAGCCTCTCATCAGCTGTGAAGTCTGAAGAAACTGAGCAAAATATTAGAACAACAACAAACAAAAAAAAGTCAGTCTGAGTCATGGTTCTTCAACAATTTCCATCATGTCTGCAAATTCTGCCAAAAGAATTTTGGCAGAATATCTAAACCAGAGATTGTCATTTTTACAAAGTATTTTTGCTCTAAATTCTAGTGCAAAATATCCCAGTTCACTTGTAATAAGACAAACGTTACTTCCTGGTAACTTTTCACCAAGATACATGAGCTTCCTTTATGTCAATAATTATTCAATAATGATGAAAAACTGTTAGTTTTTTAGATTGATTATAACCAGAACCTTTTCATCGACATTAAGGAGTTATTGACTTAAAACAAGCTCCTATATCTTGCTGAAATGTTACTTGTAAGTTAGTTTAGTCTTATTTCATGCGCAATGAGACATTTTCACGAGAAACTCGACCAAAAGTACTTGGTAAAATTCAGTTTTTATGCAGTGAAGCTCTCTGTTCTTTTCAATTCACAACAAACGCTAACTCAGTACTTCGTTAAAAAAGAAAAAAAGAAAAGCAATTTCAATTCAACCACACACACATTCCCATTGATCCAAGTTATCCAACAAAGCGTTAAGCGCACGCAGCGGCGGTGGAGAGGAAAAACTCCCCTTTAACAATAATTAATGTTTTAGGAAGCAGAATTTCCCTAGCATGCTGTTTCTTTGTAAATATATTTTTAATGCATCTCCTTCCAGACTGAAAACATGTTCTAAAAGATGACATCTGAACTCTGTGGCGTTATTATTATTGTGAGACCTTCACACCTGTTCAGACCGATGCCAAGCTCTAAAACCAGATGAGAAAAGTTGGCGCTTCCTGTGGGCTGAGTTTTCCTATAAATAACATTTCCAGTTAACATGAAACACAAAGAAATCTCATTCTCAAAGGACTTTTGTTTTTTGAAGCTCGTTAGTGAGCTGAAGCAGCACTGAATCACTCGCGTGACCTGCCTCTGTTTACACATGTGATGGATGAAATGCTTCCCCTCCGACTTTGTCACATTCCCACATTGCAAAACGTCTCTTCTGTCAACATGCACAGGCTTTCTGTTCGTCGCGTGTCGCCTGCCCTGACTGTCCATCGGCGCTCTTTATCAATCGGATGTTCAGTTTCTTCCTAATGTTCTTGTAAACACATTGTTATCTTAAATTGTTGACCAATTACCTAATATGTTGGACATCGAAGCCATATTTCGCTATTTGGTTAATTAAAAGTTAAGCGGAAGGAAAAAATGTGTAAAAATCTGCTCAAGGGACACAGATCAAAGATCTACATGTGTCACAGAAACGCTTTGCAGTTAACTGTCTTCTGGTTACTCAGTTTGATTTGAATGAGAGTTAACTTCCCCACAGCTCTTTTTTTTTTTTGCACTGTTGTAATATCTGCTTAATCATATGTGACCATTAAAACGTTCATGTGCAGCGGCCATTTCCAGTGAAAACTGATTAGCATAAAAGAACAGAAGTCACGTATTTCAATTTCTTATCAGTCAGGAGGGAAAAAACGGCATTAAAAGCATTTTTATATCGTATGTATATGCACATATAAATATACATATGGATATATATGTATGTATGTGTGTGCGTAGTTGCACAAATGGCAGCTTTCAGCCCTTCCTTAGTGATATGTGACTTGTTTACTGTTAATGATCTGACCACAAGACTTCCACTTCTCCACCCTTTCTTTGCTCATCTTGAGAAGCAAAAGCTTAAAGGCACAACCCGTCACAAATACACTCAGTCTGGGTTTCTGGTGATGAACAAAGGAAGCTGCAAATTTACAGTAACCCTGTTTGAAACTAATAACTACACCATTTAGCTTTCTAAAGCTTAGATAACTTCTGTTTTTTTTTTTGTTTTTTTGTATTATTACTTCTGATGCGCAGTCCTATGAGTGACTATGAGTGTCTCTTCTGCATTTTCAGCTGAGAAGGGCCTTTTTTTTCTAAGGCTGGTTGCTAACAGCAACAAGTGCTTACCACTGTGCACCAGTGACATCAAATGTTACCCAAAAGCTGTTTTTTTTTTTCAGTCTAACATACCAGGTCAGACTGTGAACTATATTCTAAGTACATTCATAACACAAAAACCCATAAAGTGGAGAGCAAATAAATAAAAAATATAGTTTAAGACAATTAATGTTTTAGTAATTTGAGTGATGACTCCTGGTGTCCAAGATCTGAGACTGTGTCACATTGTCATCACTATGTTCAGTATATTAAGAAATATTTAAGAAAAACACACAAAGATTTTCAGATGAACCCACAAAATAAAAACAAGATCTAATAGTACTTCCTCCGTCATTCTACAATGCCGTTAGTTTTTGTTGTTATTGTTTTACAGTTTATATATATATATATATATTGCATAAAAAGGCAGTTTAAATAAAGGCAACCATTTATGTCCATATCTTAATATGTAAAGTTATCTGATAAAATTTTCAACATACAGCGACAAAAACACCAAAGTGTCTCTTACCCATTTGGCAATCGGTCATTTATGGCCCCAAAAGTAATAAAAGAAATGTTGGCGTCTCTAGAGAGAAAAGCACAGAGAAGTGTTGGGCAGCTGCAGCAGAGTGCTGACTTTAAACCACACCTCTTCCTCATCCATCACACTTCTACAGGACCAACACATGAGCAACTTTTCAAAATAAAGCCTTTTAAAGCACCTTATTCTTTCAACGTCTGCAGACATGAAGGGTTATTTGGTATTAAATTAACATTTAATTTACTGCTAAATAGGAGGTGGATGGCTTGTTTCTATTTCAACTATGAACACATGTGTTTCTAATGAAGGTTTAGTCCAAGTTAGCATATTTGCATCAGATTTAAGATGTTTTTATCAACCAGAAGGGCCAACACGATCATCCGATAAATCTGCACATTGAAATATTATTAATTGTGTACGTGCTGCTGCATTTCAGACTTCTTGAGATTAAGGTGCAGTTGCATCCGAATTTATTTTTACAAAATGAGGGGGGCAAAGTTCTAGCTAAAAAGGGAAAGGAGAACAAGGTCTGTGAGCGGAGCACAGCAACTGTGTTACAGGTTGAAATGAGGCAGTTAAGGAGAAAGGTGGTGCTAAAGCGCCATCTTATGGTCAAAGAGCAAAATTACAGGTACTGCTGCTGGGTGTTCTCTGAAACCAAACCAGATAAAAACAAGCAGAACAGAAGAAGTACATATGAAATGTAATTTACACGCTTTGCTCATGTTGTGTGAAACAAACATGTAAATTTGAAACAAAAGTAAAATCTATACCATCCGAAACTTGTGTAAGTTTACACCTCAAAAACAAGATATGGGAGCCTGTTTGAAGTCAATAATTCTTGAATATTGATTTTAAAAATAGCTTTTTTTCACTTATAAGATATTTTTCCCATGTTATAAGTAAAATATTCTACCAGTGGAACTATTACTTTATCATCAACATTAAGGAATTATTCACTGTCACCAATGATGACCTCACGTCGCCCAAAATCTGTTTTTTTTCCCATCTAATATACCACATCAGACTGTGAATTTAATTTGATCTATGTCTACGTTACAAAAACGTAGAAAGTGGAGAGAAAACAAATTACATAGTTTATGACTATCTTGCTGAAAAGTTACTCGTACATTAATGAAGTTAACTTTTCTCTTATTTGAAGTGTACTAGGATATTTGCACTAGAAACTAGATTTAATAAAATACTCGGTAAGATTTGGTGATTTTGCAGAGTAGAGTTATTGCTATCCTTAGACCTGAAGCAGGATTAATCAGCTATAAAACACCGATGTTAAGATGAATGTTGTGATTTGTAAAACCTCATTATAGATCCATTATATTAGCAAACGTTAGCATGTGAAAGCCCTGGTTCTGGTCTTTCCCTGTTGTGTCTGTGTGGATGTTTGATTCTTCGCTCTTTGTGACTGTTTACCATCGACTGAACACTTTCTCAATTTTATTGTTTTCTGAACTAGCCAACATTACCCTATTTATAGTGTGTGTTTGTCATTGATGACTATTGTGTGGAACAATATGTCTTATTTGTCATCAATCTAAAATTAGCTAGTTTTACAATTTGCTGAACTAGCTGCCATTACTGTATGAATTGCGCTGGCGTTTCTGTGTGTGTTGGCTCTCGCTGTTTGCATGCATGTTGCTAAGCAGGTTTGTTTATAATTCAAGCATATTTTTTTTTTACCTTTAAATTTTCTCATCTACTTCAAGAAGAGTGTAGGATCTGTCGCTCATGAATCTAAAGGTGAAAGTTCTTTACCCCTTCCTATTTACGCCTCTGTCCAAAGTCTGAAGCCAATTGGCGATACAGATATATATGAGGTGGCCAGCGCTCAGCTAGTGTATTTATAACTGTAATTAGGCCTGCAAGGCCTTTTCTGTAAGGTAAATACCTGAATCGTCATTTACAAGATGAGTCGTTGGGTCTGTTATATCTGTTTTGGAAGTATTTTGCAGTTTTGCAATGACACTTGTAATTTTAATGTTTATATTTACGCTGTACAGCACTTTGGTCCCTTGTGGTAATGTAAAACATTGGATTGGATTGGATTGGATTGGATTGGATTGGATTGGATTGGATTGGATTGGATTGGATTGGATTGGATTGATGGTAGCACTGAGAAAGGCATATCGGGCCCTTGACCGCAGTGACACAGGCGCTACCATGTCTTTAATGGTGAAAAAAAAGCTGTGCCAAAAGCCAAAGTTTACAATTATCAAATCTGTCTGTGTACCACCCCTCTGCTAGGGTAATGAGAGATGAATTTCTGACAAAGGAAAGTGATTACCGGTACAAGTGTTTGAAATTTACTTTGTGCGTTAAATCTATTGAACCGGCCGTAGTGGTATGATGAAGAACTCCGTGATCCAGAGGAAAAGTTGGAATAGAACCACTGGTCCCCATCGAAACCAGTCAGTTCTGGTGCTTTGGGCATCAAAATGGTCTCAAGATAAGTAGAAGATAATAACAAATCTTCCACTTGTATATTTATGCAAGTGGCAAGCAAGACTGTGTTACTGTCAATTTCTAATGCATTTTTCCCCCCAAACTCACCATATTTAAGTCCAGACTTTTGTATTTCAAGAGGAATGAAAGACAGAATAGTGTTTGGTTCAGTGTAGCTGCTGGTGTGCATGCAAGACAAAGGAGGAAGTTTCAAATTGAGCTGTTATAATCAACGGACATTCTTCCTCTTTTTTTGTTGTTTGAATTGTCATTGTCTTTATCAGTCTCATCAGAAACAATTGTTAAAACATTTCCGTGAGAAAACTCTTCAAATTTATGCCGCTCTGAAGAAGAAGGGAAAAAATGACAGAAAGAAAAGCAAACAGGAAGAGAAGATGTGTGCAACGAGTAAGGAGGAGGGTGAGCATGAAAGAAGAAGAAGAAGAAGAAAAAGAAGAAGAGATAGCAAAGGGTGCATGAGGAGGGAGGGAGAGAGAGAGAGCGAGAGAGGGAGGTGTGCAACAATTTCCTGTAGTTGCATGCTGATCTGAGTCTTTCAACCTCTCCTCTCTGAGTTTGTTTGTCGCAGAGCGGAGCAGAGACGAAGCTGAGCGGAACAGGATGCAGGCCATCAAATGTGTGGTCGTTGGAGACGGGTACGCCATTATTTCTTCTTCACTTTTCTTGCCTTAGCTTCTGCTGCCTTCTGGGGTTGTTTCAGCCAAAGTTCAGATCAGTTGATGAAGTTGATGGTGGTGATGAGGATGATGATGCCAGACCCTGAGCTTAGGTGTCAGGATTCCAGCAGAGAAACGAGGCTGAATCAGAGTTTCACCAACTTCCGCAGTGATGTGTCGGTAACTCGAATGAAGAATGTCCCGCGTTAAACCCGTAGCCTTCTCTCTCTGTGTTTTTCTTTTTTCTTTTTTTTTAATGGTACTGATTTTGCTGTGAGGGCACTGAATGAGCTGTGCAGGTCTCAACATGCAGGAAAATGCGTCAAAGGAGCAAAGTAAAAGTACAACTCCCCTTTTTAGAGAAGGGATTCAAACAGCTGTTTATTAAAGGAGAAAATAAGAAAAAAAAACTGAATTTGGTGAATTTATTTGCTTGAAACTCTTCTGCTATGACAAATTTGAAACATCTCACATAAATAAAAAAAAAAAACAAATAGCCTTTTTGTGTTTGGCTTCTCAAAGCAACATCTTTGAGATGATTTATTCAGACTAAAGCTGCTTTCCTCGCCTGGTTGAGCGATGAAAAAGCCAGTTAACCCATCGGAGGTTTCACACAGGTTGTGCGGCTGCATTTCCTCATGTGCTGAGCTTCCTGTTGCACATCTCTGATTTAGAGATGTCAAGCAGAGGCAGAGGAACTAAGCAGCAACATACGAATAACGTTGCTTGTCAGTAAAAGTCAAAGCACAGGGGTGACGCTTCCACTGCCGAAAATGTAAAAGCGAACCGAGTGACAATCCAAAGGTCGAAGAGATAAGTGGAAAAGAATAAAAAATTAGTCAACAGTAGGAGTTTTTACTTTTGTGTGTGTGTGTGTGTCGGTGTGGGGATGAGTGTCAAAAACACACAATTCAAAACGCTTCTCTTTGGATGATTAAAAATAGATCAGGACTTTAGCAACAGGCGTCCAAAACCTGCCAGAAAAAGCCAGCAAATCGTGTAAAACTGTTATTTAACAACTCTGACGGCAAAATTTCCACGTTTCGTTGATGCAGCAGCAGAGACCTCAGTTGCGCTGGTGACGCAACACCGTGTCGGGCTCAGCCTTGTAAGCTGGATCTTGTGGAAACTATTAAAAGAAGTGGAGCAGCTGTGCGTTTTGGGTGAACACGTGTCTGCTGCTTCTGACAGTGCAACTCCAAAAAGAGGAAGTCGGTTTTAGATTGCAGGGAAGTTTGCTCTTTGAATCTCCATATAACCTTCATGTTAAACTTGACCGCTTTTAATATTTATAACCTGACGGGACGAAAATAAACGTGATTTAAAGGCCTTCATGAGTCAAAGTGGTGACAGTTTGACCTATAAAATATGCAATTATAAAAAATATTTTAGAGAATGTGGACAAAAAAGAAGGATGTCTTAGTTGGAAGATATTTGCAGGATTTTGTTTGTGATGAACAGAGCTCCGGATTTCATGAAATTACTTCAAAACTGATCAGAAATACCAGTTAAATCCATGGCGTTTTAAGCCGATGAAGCTTTTAGTACTTCAGTGGAGGAATTCAGTATTTAGGAGGCAAATGGTACAAAGCAAAGACTAGACTTGCAAAAATCTTAACTTTTTAAAATCCATCCATGCGCCGTTGTCATTAAGTAAAATATTTACTTATGC